>NC_044349.1:26295317-26596008 GCF_007364275.1 Archocentrus centrarchus | reverse complement strand
ATGCAAAAGCAGTGTCTCACCTTGAAAGTCAATTGCTTCAATTACTCCCCCTCCTTCTTTTCTCTGGGAGTCAAAGAATTGCAGTAACGTTGAAACATTAAAGGCCAACACTGCTTCCGTGCAGTTCTCTTCTCCGTTTTCATCACAAAATAAGGAGAAATTCCTTATTGTGACTATTTCCTTTTTGACCTTCCAACAGGTCTGATTATATCTCTCAGTGGAAGTGTAACTGATCCTCACATGATCATTCTCCCAAAGTCCACTTCCATGACAATACAAAAATATCAAAATAGCAGAAAGTCCCAGAAAGCCGACTACAGTTTTAAAAATAATTCCTTTTGCAGGACAGAATAGAGTTCTTTCAGCCATGCTGCTCACCTCTCAAGGCCTCAGGTGGTGAATGGATTTAGGCCTTCCAGGGCTCAGTGTTAATCACAGCCAGTAGCTCCTCCCCTTGTCTCCAGGTGACAGAGGAACCACTGTTACCCGGGGTCGTGGTGAGTGCAGATGTCCTGATGGGTCCCTCCACAGCCGAGCTATCATGAGCGGTCTCATCAGCGGCCAAGGGTGGTCTCCAGTACAGTTGTGCACCTTGTAATTTTCTTTAATGTATGGGTCGAAGCCCTTCCACATCCAACGATAGCGGGTGATGATGACTTTTCCCGTAGGCTGTCGTTGATTCTCTGGCCGTACTATCGCGAGTTCAGCACATAGGGGTTCCCCACCGCGGTCCACGAGTTCCACCACCTTGCCCCAGATCTCAGGCCTTGTTGCAGGGCTGATGATTATGTCCCTATTTACCCTTGGGAGGCTGCTTATAGACTGCCGATCATTGGGATAGTCTTTCTCCTGCACCTTCAGAGGTAAATGCTGGTTTTCCATAATGATCCTTTCTGGATCATTGACCCTTTGCTCTAAATTCTTAGAGGTGCTAGGGCTATTAGTCCATATCAGCATGCTCCCGAGCCATATTTCCACATATGGCCCTAACCAAGGTTGGCAGTGGTTGACTCCCCACTTTAACTTAATCAGCTCCTGATTGACCTGTAAGTACACTGTGTTAAGGATCCAGGGCATCCGTTTTGGACATTCCGGCACTGACTGATTCTTCCATCTGCCCTTAGTGAGTTCATAGCTCATAGAAAAGAACTGCAGTTCATATCCTCGGAACACTCTTTTCCCTATCTTCCCTTCATCAGGTTTAGACAAGTCGGCTAATCTGGTAAATTCCACATTGCTGCAGCAATAAGCTGCAGATCCACAATACATCCAATTATAAAAATAGTCTTTCTTCGGGTATTTTAACCATACCTTCTGATTTGGCAGTTTAATATAGGGTACACGGGCTAGCTTCCTCTGCCATTCTTCTTTCCGCCTCCTGGCCCGTTCCTTTGTCCCAGGTTTGGCTACTGCTGGGACTTGCGGCTCCATTTCTTCACTTTGAAGCGTTGGAAAGGGTTCCACTTCCCTTTCCCCTCCTTTTCTGCCTCTTCAGGCTTTGGTGGTTCTCCGAGGCACGTCACTGTGGCTCCGACTGAGTAGACTCCTCTGAAGGGAATGATCACAGTCTGCACCGCCACTCGTACTCTGGTGAGCTGCTCAGGGTAGGTGGGCGTGGCCGCACGCCCTGCCCACGTCCCAGGCAGTTGGACCACCCCTTCTCTACGCCACACCTCTGGCGTCACCACATACTCTTTACTTTTTTCTTTGGCTCGCGCCGCCTGGTGGCCCCATGCGTCCAGGCTTGTGGTGCTGTAGAACAGGTTGGTGCTTCTCGCCCCGGCCTCTCTTGGAAGTGGTTCCAAGTCCTGGACCGGTATGGATGGATCAGCGTAGACCTCCTCTATTAGACGGCCCCAAGTGGTCAGCTCCCATGGTCCCTTCCAGCCCTGGCTCTCCGCCATCTCCCGTTGATCCTCTCTCAGGTCACTCGAGATAGGGGAGTATCCTGGGTCCTCGGGATCCCGTTGCACTCGAAACACCATATTCACCTGCTCCATTGATGGCGGTGGCTCATGAATCTCTGTTCGAGCTGGACTGTAAGGCCATCCCCTTCTAATCGCCTCCTTCCACAGTTGCTCCCCCTCAGGACGTCTCGCTGGTCCTTTCCCTCGCCCTTTCACTGCTGAGGGTCCCGGTGGCAGGGGTGGTGCAGAAGGGCCTTCAGTCTCCGGCGAGCCGGGATCAGGGGAACTGAGTGGGTCACTCCCACTTTCCCCTCGTTCTCTTCCTTCCAACGTTGCTGTCATGAAGCATTGCAGAGGGTCCAGGAATTTCCTCACCTGCCATCCCTCTGCGGTGGCGACCTGCAACAGGCGTCCACTCTCCTGCTGCAGCTTGCAGCTGCTACATGGGTGGATACGTTCACCATCCCACTGGCAGACACATTCTCTGCAGTCCACTTTTCCTCCTTTTAAATCCCACTGAGTGTAAAACTTCAGCCGGGGTAATCCATTTAGCCGGCATAGTCCACAGACATGACCATCCAGCACTTTCACTGGTTTAGGGTGCATCCCCTTATATTCCCTCCGATTTGCCTCAGCCCGGAGGGGCTTATTTCTTCCTGGGCCTTCCCACTGGACTCCCAGGGTGGTGGGCTTCCAACACACCACACAGTTGTTTTTAATCTCTTTCCATTGCAGGAACTCTTGGTCTCTCGAAAGAATTCCTTCTTTAGCAAACTCCATCTTCTCAAGGGCTCTGCCTGCCCAGAGCCCATCGGTACTGCGTCTCATGATAACCACCCCCTTAACAGTGGCCAGTCTGACATAGGGTGGTAGGCAAGGTGTGCTACTGGCCATGGTTTTGGTTCCTAGGTCACCTAGTCAGGAACTGGTTTCAGCTGCTCTACTCCTTGGATCCCCGACTTCTTTAACCGAACTGTATTTCGGTCCAAGATCTCAGTCACTATGTCAGTCTTGTCGTACTTTGCTTTCACAGCTGCTCCAGCTGGGTGAGCCTGTGCTTTAATCCATACTCGCTGTCCAACCTGCAGTGACATCCTGCCATCGGGGGAGGGCCTCTTGTCATCTGAGCTCCTCCCCGCCTCTTGTGACGTGAAGGGGCGTTGATTCAGCTCCTCTGCTGGCGAAGGCCTCCCTTGTCGATGCCTGTCATTTAGGGTTTTGACCAGCTCCAAGACTTTTGTACTCCATTCTTTACCATTAGCATTTTTACCAATCCAGCTCTTTACCAGTCCAATAGTTCGCTCGACCACTCCATTGGCTTGCGGCGTGTATGGTGGTGAATACACTCTCATCACCCCATTCTCTTGACACCACTTGTCCACTTTAGCGTTCCGAAAATGCGTTCCATTGTCTGTTCTTAGCTCCTTTGGTATTCCTATATAGCAGCATGCCTGATCCAGCATGCTGACTACACTAGATCCATTTGCTTGGCGCACAGGTTTCACAGCAACATACCCCGACATAGAGTCCACCAGCACTAACAGATATTTTTCTCCTTTCATACCTGTTATCCCTAAGGGTCCTGCTACATCCATACAGATCGACCCCCAGGGAATGGTGCTCTTGATGGTGAGTCCTCCCATGCGCTGTCCCCGCCGACCTGCGTTGTACCGACCACATTCAACACAGTCTTTGAGAACACGCCGGATTTCTCGTACTGGAATCCATAGCTGCTGTTTCCTCAGTTCCCTGCGCGTCGGGTCAGCTCCGGCATGGCCTAGTGCCTCATGCACTGCTTCCGTTACCCCCTTCACGCAGTCTTTCGGGACAATCTTACCCTGAGGCGTGTTGTCCCATTTCTCGATCCCGACAAAGACAATTTTTCTCATCTGGACGAAACGATCCACTTCTTCGTTTCCTCGCCAGTGAGCTCCTTCTTTCACATGGGCTTTTTGATGTACAATTTCCAAATCCAGGTTCATTCGCAACTCGGCAATCTTTTTCCACAAATCTTCATGGGCTACTTTCTTCCCTTTTGCTGTTTCATATCCATTTTCTTCCCAAATGGTCAGATCTTCTCTTAGTGCTTGCGCACAATAATGACTGTCTGTTACTATTTTTGCTCTTTTAATCTTCCTCTTTTCCAGCTCTAACAGGCCTTCTAACACTGCTGTCACTTCCCCAGCCTGCGCGCTGCCAGGTGCTTTCCCTCGCTGGCGGGTCTGTTCTTTACCCTTCAGCTTGAGAATAAATCCCCAGTACGCAGTGTCGTCAGGTCCTTTTCTCGAGCCGTCTGTGAAAAGAGTCCAATCATACTCTTCCTGCATCGGTTTTTCAGCTGTTGCAGCCTTGGGAACTCCCGGTTGTAGCGGTCCAATTTCAAGATCTGGATCTAGTAGGATGTCCTCCCACCGACCCCATCTGGCGTTAGTTGCTTTGGTGCTCTCGATAGTGGCTTTTCTGAGGAAACGGTGTACTTGGCTTTCGGTGATGACTCGGATTCCCTGACCTTGCGCCAAGTCCTTCAGGGAGCCCCAGTACCTTGCAATCACTGCAAGCTCCTTCTCTTCAGGGGGGAATTTCACCTCCACCGAAGTCAGAGTATAACTCCATAAGGTAACTAATCCACCGCCCTCATTGCTTACTTTCACCGTAGCACTGTCCTCATCGCAACTTATTTCTGCAACCAACCTTGCTGTTGGACTCCGGGGTTCAAGCCTCAGCGCTCCTTGGATTGCTTGTCTCAGCTCTTCCAAGTGACTTTGGTCAGCCGCTGTCCAAATCCATGCCGTAGTCTCATCTGGTTTTCTTAGTTTGGCATACAGGGGTTTAGCATACCTCTGATAACCTGGAACATAGTCCCTTACATAGTTACATAGTCCTAATACTCTCTGCAGTTCATTCAGTGACGCTGGAGGCTCTATCTGTTCAATCTTTTTCCTGTACATTTCAGATAATCCCAGATCGTCAGACACTTGGAATCCCAGATAATCCACTCGCCTTCGCCCAAACTGGCACTTTTTCAAGTTCAGCTTGAGTCCTGCAGCGGTTAGTCTTTCCACGATCTTTTGCAGTCTGTCCAAATGCTGCTCCTCCGTGTCATCTGCAATGAACACATCATCTATATAAATAGTGGCTCCTAATCCGTCAAGTACATCCATAACTGCTGCTTGGAACACGTTGGGAGAATTTTTGTAACCCTGTGGAAGCCTCTCCCAAACGTAGGCTCTTCCCTTATGGGTGAAGGCTGTTTTCCCCTGGGATCCTCGTGCCAATCGTAGGGAGAAAAATCCATTTGCCAAATCTATACAGGATTTATAGGGTTTTAACTTTAGGGTCTTTAAAGTCCCTTGCGGGTTAATCAGGCTGGCTCTGTTTGCTACAGTCCTTCTATTCAGAGCTTTGAAGTTGATCACTGGTCGCCAGCCTCCTCCTGAGGATTCTGGCTTCTTCACTGCCTGTATCGGGCTGTTAGTGATCGGATTCAACTCCTGACGAATTACTCCCAGTGTCAGTAATTCCCTGACTATGAGGTCCATTTCTTTCACAGCTCCTGGGTTCAGGGGGTACTGTCGAACTGGTGGATGTACTCCCCCTTCTATGGTATGGATGTATTTGGTTCCTAAATCGCCACAGTCATTTTTGAATCTCGCTACTTTTGCTTTGGAGATGATCTCCCTCAGCCGCTGTTTCCCTTCCGGAGAGAGATCACTCTCCTGTAGTTTCTGCTCTGTCACCTCTGGAACATTAACCGGTTTGTACCAGGCCCCCTCAGCCTGGTCCTCGACCGTAGGTATCTTAACCAGGCGCGCCTGCAAAATCCTCAGACGTTCCTCCACCTTCCTGCGGTTTCGTGGTTTCTGATGTAATCCTTCTAAATCCGTGATGGTTACCAAGTCATAGGTCCCCAGGATCCATATAATCCCCCTCCAGATGCCATAGGGGACTTCAGCGATGGAAGCATCCGCTAACTGCACCGTCAACTTTCCTTTAGGACTCAAGGCCCTCCGTGTCATGGACACCTCAGCCCCTGAGTCCACCAAATACGGAGCTCCATCAACCTGGGTGTAGATCTTATCCTTGACCCGGTAAGCGTGCTCCAGGGTGACTTGAGCTGTCGTGTCCATTACTCCTTCTTCCCCCCAGCAGCCGTCTGCTGACGGGCTAGTCTGAGGGCATCTTTCTGTTCAGGCGTTAATTTCTTAAACTCCTCGAAAGGCAGATATCCAGGCCTCTTATTGGTAGAATCCCCCTTCGGTGGTCTCTGGTCAGATGGCCGGCTGCTTGTAGCATTCTTTGGTGGACCCTGGAAAGCAGGTCGCTGATCTGTCTTCCTTTGTTGGCCCTGTGGGTTTGGTGGGGGTTTCGGGGTGGCTGCCTTCTGTTGAGTTCGTTGACTCTCTTCGGCCCGCCTTTGTTCCTCAAACTTCCTCTTGAGGTCCCATTTTCTCACCACCTCCCTTATCTGCTCCTGTGTGCTGTTTGCAGGGTGCAGGGCAACGAAATCCATCTCACCCTTACGGCCCTTCATCAGCTTCCTGAGCGCCTGCACATTCCGACCTACGGGGATCTCATTACTCAGCACATGCCATACTTGTGACAGGGTCTGCCCTTGGTCTAGTTGTCCCCGTGCCTTTTCTATCTTGGTGTCTTCATCATCGAAGTCTTCCAAGACTAGTCTTTTGTAGTGCTCTTCAGCTGACTCTTCTGGGCCTAATGCCTGCCCAGTGGCACGGGCCAGCCACATTAGTCGTGCCTGGTTATCTTGGGTGCAGGTCATCACCATTTGCCAGTGCTGCTTCAGGTACTCCTGTAAACTCTGAGTTGGGGATCTCTCCTGCACCAACGCCTTTATCTTTTTGAATTCCTCAAAACTCGAACCTCCTCCTGTCGCTACCGGCGCTCCAATCCCGTTAACATCCACTGCCACATCTCTGGTAGTCCGGCGGGTCTGCAGCTCAATTCTTGGTTGGGGGGGAATCCGTGACTCTTCCTCATCACTAGAGGATAATTCTCGTTGGCGCTGAATCTCTGTCTCCCTTGCATATTTGAGGGCAGATTTCTTCAGGCGACGGAGCATGACATCGTGTGTGATGGCTAGAAAGGCATTTTTGAAGTTTGTTGTTAGCGGCTCATGGCTTCTCAGGGTAGGATAGGTAGGAGCCATCAGGAAGTTAGCCCACTCTCTCACTGGTGCTTTCACTGGCAACACGACCTCTTCCTCAAGCCGTTCTGCCCATTCTATCGGTATTCCATAATCCTGCTGGCCTGCCTCTGGCATATATGCCTTTCGTCCATCCCTGGTTTCCACACACCCGAAGGAGATATCCCGGGCCATCTTTTCTGAGGTTCGATAGACAGAGTACACTGGGGTCTTCTTCTTTGTCCCCTTCCTCTGTCCTACCCTCAGCTCCACCGCTCCGGTAATATCCTCCTGTCGCGCAGAAGTCATGGCATCCACCTCTTCTTCACTCTCCCTCTCTCTTTCACTGCCACTGTCTTCACTGATGTCACTATACTCCGGCTGTCGTTCAGCGTAGCTGGACGAGATCATCGGCTCCCTCTGCACCTCATGTCGTGGTGTAACTGCAGGCCCACGTCTCGACGTGTTGACCACTTCTGGCACATTAGGGGGAGATGGCACCCTGTAAGTGAAGGTGGCCACTCCTGTGTTCCCCTCAGTCTGCATACCAACATAATCATTCACTGGCTGCAGGCTAAGTCGTGCAGGGGAGGCCTTCACCTTTGGGGTCACCTCCTCTGGCTTCATCTGCGCTGGTGTCATGACTGGGGGAGGCTGTCTTTGAGATGTCGATGGTTCTTCACCGTCATCCTTGCCCGGGGTTGAAGTACTCTTAAGCCGCGATGTCCTCAGCGGGGCTCCCGGCGTCTCTCTGGCCACCGGAACCCAGGAATTCTCACCTCCCTGCCGCCTCAGCTTCACGGAGAGTCGTTCCCGGAACTCTTTATGTTGCTTCTTGGAGGTGACCAGGACCAATTCTGTGATCCCGGACCAAGCCGCTGCTCCAGTGGTGTGTAGACGCCCTGCTCTCACCATGGCCTGTTCTGCCACGATCCATGGCAAGTCACCTGACCTAATCCCATCAACGCACATTACTACTCGTGCATATCCGGCATTGCTGGCGCTGCGCAGTCCTTCTTCTAGGGCGTCGACCAACTGTTGCTCATACTCCTCCGAAGGTTGCCCCTTCGGATATCCCGGCACAGGAACATGTATGATGGCAAAATGCCTAGACTGTCCACCACTGGTAATCAGGACCTGAGTTCCTTTCTCCGATCCCTTCAACTCTTTAACTCTATTTTTTAATTCCTCAATGTATTCTCTGCCAGCTTGATTCTTTAACTCCTTTTTGAAATTATTATTTCTAGGATTATACTGGGAGTTTGTCAGAATAATCAATCCATGTCCATCCAACTCCCATGGCTCACCATAATGATGATACATTGTCCTCTGAGTCTGTCCCCTCCACCTCAGGGCCTCCACTGGACCAGGGTCAAGTTTGGGGAGCCAGTCCGATGACGATTCTTCCCGAGCCGGTTCCTCAGCCAGGCCGAATGGGGAAGTCCATTTGTATTTCTCTCTCAGCCGGTCCTCCTGCTCCCGCAGGAGTGTTTGCACCTTCCTGGGTGTCTCTGATGCACTCTCAAGCTTGTATGGCAGGTCCACTAGATGCAGGGTCGTTCCCTTTAAATCCCATCTTCCATCTTTTTCAGAATCCAATTCGGAGTTATATTCCGAACCTGTCTCTTCACCCTCAGCTTGGGATCCTATTACACTTTCAGGCGGGTCTCTTAACAGTTCTTCAGCCTTTCCTTGATATTTTTCCAACTGCATCAATAAATCTCGGTGCTCTTTGTACTGCTTAGCTGCAGTGACTTTCGCTTCTATCTCGACTGTAACAGTACCCGTCACTTTCCCCAACATTTTGATAATAGGGTCATATTCTCGCTGGGGACTAAGCCACCCTGCTATTGGTAGAGGCTCTTCTTCTACGCCGTTGGGCCATATTACCTTCACTGCCCATTCCAGCCACTTCTGTATTATATCCTTCTTCGTCCCGGGCTCAGGGGACGGCTCCACTTGAATCCAAATTCGCTTCCTCACTTCGGGCGTCCTAAAAGCTTGGTTTATACTACAAGCCTGGTCCACCGCCTCACCAACTTCTCCTTCATCTTTTCCCATACACCTTGAAGCTACATGATATTGAATTGCAGCTTCCCATTTCTTCCATCCTTGTCCCCATGGGACAACATGAATCATAGCCCATGTCTGGACTTTGGAGACTGCTGGCCCTGATGCACCCTGCTCCTCCGTCGACCCTGCCTCCGATGGCGCAGGCGCCTCTGGATCTTCCTCGCCGGGTGTCTTGAGTGTTTTAAAGAGGGACACTCCTTCTGATTGGGGCTCCTCTAGCACTCCTGTTTCTGCTGCTCCAGCCATCACTAGACTGAATTAGCACTCTTGTCTTTGCCGTCTCGAGTTGCTCTCCTCCAAGGCCCCTCGTGATATCTCCGAGGCAAGGGATGGAATCGAGCGATGCCTTCCTGCCGAGTCCTCTGGGCCCCTGTCGGTCTGGGTGTCCTCAGCGACGTCTGCTGCTACTCCTGTCCGCGTCACTCCGCTTCCTGGACAGGTTGAGAGCGTCGGTTGATCCCCGCTTACGCTCCTGAACAGCTCACGAAGTCCTCTCTGCCTCGCGCTGCTCTTTCAATCAATCCTGGGGTTATCTCCCACGAATGATAACCTCTCCGGGCTATCTAGGTTCTTTTAGAGCGACGAAATCCTCTCAATTTCTGTCGCCCCACGTTGGGCGCCACGTGTTTGATCCCACAGGTATTTTACCTCTGTGACAGCTCCTCCGTTTCATAGGGTCATGGCCACACCTGCAGCGGGGTCTTACCCTCTTCTGATAGTTGTGACACTACTTAAGCTGTGGCGGGGCTGCTCGTCTGGCTCTAACTGCTAATAATCCTATCATCTGCCCCGCTACCTCTCTGTTCTGATGCTATCGTTCAGGAAGGCTCACACAGACGACCCAAAACAGAGTACAGATAGTTATAGCAGCCAGCCCCTTGATCAGTGCACTTGTAACCGACCAGAATCTTTTATCGGCTCGGAGTGAGCCCAAGGGACATAAGTAAAATTGAAGTGGATTACTAAAGACTAGTGTGTCCAAATAAAACCCGATGATATAGCTTGCCTTGCCTTACTTTTACAGTTCTTGGACGTTAAGTGTACCGTTTAAAAGGGGAATAAATTCTCAACAAATTTCACTGACTTTTTAGAGTCAAATTTTATTTGCAGGTTTTCAGCTCAAGCAATTTGCATTTAGCTCTGAATCAATCCTTAATCAATGCTCTACATGCAGTAATCACTTCTAAATATCAGATCTCAAAATCATCATACATCAATCACTTCTTAAACAGAGTAAATACTTATGAGCTGGGTTGATGAGGAAGGGGTTTGAAATTGTCCAAATCGTTTAAAATCCTTTTTGGAAGAAAAGACTTCAAGTTGGTGCCTGGCCAGAAGCGACCACACCCAAAGACCAGTCCGTTGCTGCTGCAGTGAAGTTGGGGAAAAAGGAGAAGTCCAAAAGAGTGAAGTTATCCACTTCTGATCGACTGTCCTTCTTTTATAATCCTTACTGTTCGTCAGGCTTCATTTTAGAAATCCAACAGCTCAGGCACCTCCAATCTTCAACCGACAATGCAGGGAGAATTCTCACAAAGACAGTTTGAAGTCAATTAAATGTCCACATCTGGGTTGGCTTAGTCCAAAGAGCAGACCTGTCTAGGTGCTGAGAAGGGCTCCGCAGAATCTCGTACGATGTTTTCGTGCAACTCCATATATATGTTGTCTAAGACACATCCTAGTTTTAACAACAACATCATGACAAATCATCACCCCACTGCTCTTATTACCAATTATGGTATTAGGCTTTATTCAATACCTCATTTCTTGTAATACATGGCTTGTTTGGTACTTTCCAGTTAAGATTATTTTTAACTTGTTTTTCTCCTCTTGTTCCCTCTTATTCCTAGGCAACAGGTTTCAGTTCCTCATTTCCCTTGCTCAGTGATTTTCCAAGATTTCACAACTTTGTATTACACTCTGAATCATTTCTGTGTTACACACATACTTATCAACCTTAGGTAGAAATCATACGGATTATTTGTTATATTTCATAAATCAACCTTTAACAGCCTAATAAATTGCAATCATAAATGCCCACATAGTATCAGGCACAGGCCATCGAATAACCAAAATCTCAACCTTAATCCACTTTACTTGACACTGGAAAAGGTGTCCCTCAGCTCCCGCTCACCTCCTCGGAAATTGGTTCTTTGGTCTGAGTACAACTCTGCTGGCTTGCCTCGCCGAGCTACAAACCTCCGGAGAGCCATCAAGAAGGAGTCACAGTCAAGTGAAGGTAACACCTCTAGGTGTACCGCTCTGGTGGTGAGGCACTTAAAGAGTATACCCCATCGTTTCTCCGTTCTTCGGCCAACCTTCGCCAGGAGCGGTCCGAAGCAGTCAATACCACAGGAGTAGAACGCTGGCTTAAACAATCTAAGCCTTGGCGGTGGTAGGTCAGCCATCCGTTGTACAGCAGGTTGGGATCTCCATCGACGGCACTCGACACACACCTGCTGGCAACGCTTTACGGCCTCACGCCCCCTTAGGATCCACACCCTGCGTCTTAACTCCGCGAAGACTCGTTCGGGCCCAGGGTGGCACAGTTTGGTGTCATACTCCTGGATGAGTAATTTGGTGGTCGCGTGACTAGGGTCAAGTACAATGGGGTGTACTGCAGCTGGATCTAATCCTTCCCCTCTACGGAGTCGTCCACCCACTCTAACGACTGCATGCGTTGTGTCGAACTCCGGAGCAAGGCAAAGGAGACGACTATTGGATGCTACGGGCTTCCCTGCCTTGAGGAGGTCATAGTCATCTGCAAAGCTCTCTTGCTGCGCCCTCTGGTGGTTGATGATGCCCGGCACGTTGCTCGCCCACTGCCGGATCTCAAACCCTCCACTTTGGAGAAGGTCTCTAAGGTTGTTGATCAGTTGTATGGCCTCTTGTGTGGATGGCACGCTCTGGAGGCAATTGTCCACGTAGAAGCCTTTCTCTATTGAGAAGCGCTCTGTGCTTCCAGGCTTGCTGTAGTCAAAGACATGCCTCTGCAGGGCATAGTTGGCACAGCAGGGGCTGCACGTGGTACCGAAGGGCAGCACCCGCCACTCGTAGACTTCCGGCGGGTTCTCTCTTCGCATGTTGCGCCAAAGGAAGCGCAGAAGGGGCCTGTCTTCTGGTAGTAACCGCACTTGGTGAAACATGCCCTTGATGTCACCACTAACACCGACACAGTGTTCTCTGAACCGCAGAAGGACGCCTAGTAAGGAAGGGCTCAAGGCAGGGCCAGGTAGCAGGTACTCATTTAGACTGAGGCCCTTGTATCAAAAGGAACAGTCGAATACGACTCGATTTTTCCCATTGTGTTGCACCAGGTGGTGTGGGATGTACCAGCTTTCTCCACTGGATGAGATATCTGGCCTGACTACTTTAGCAACTGCACCGGTGGCCTCCAGCTTCGCAATCTCGGCTTCATAAGCAGCTGCACTCGTGGGATCTTGTAATTGGCGTTTCTCCAAGCTCCTAAGCCTTGGCATTACTGCCTCCATGGGGGCCTGGAAGGACGGAAAGGTTTTCCTCCGAAGTAGAGGGGTCGCATACCGGCAGGTACCATGAACCTCAACGCGCTGTGTTTTGGACTCCAGGAGATCAATGGCTTGTTGGTCTTCTCGTGATCGTGTCACCTGCTTCTCGCTCCTCGATGGTAAGAGGTCGAGCTGCCAGAGCTTCTCTACATTCCTCAGCAGTTCTGCTTCTCGAGGACTGAGCGACGTGAATAAACACTGCTGAGGTGATAGCTGGAGCTCTGCCATCCGAGCCGGCCCCTGGAGAGTCCAACCAAGCCTGGTCTTTATGGCCGTAGGACCACCGGGGGGACCTAGACGCACCGGTTCGACCGGTGTAATCAAGTGAGGGTTGTCGGCCCCGATGAGCAACATAGGCCGTACCTTGTCGAAGGCTTGGAGTGGGAGGTCATGGAGGTGTTTGAACCTTCTCTTGAGTGCAGCCACAGGATAGGTGTGATCAGCTAGGCTTAGACGTTCGGCAGTGAAGGCATCCTTGACCTGGAAGGTTCGGTTGGGTTGGACGGTAGATGAAACTCTGAAGGTAACGGAGGCGCCATCCAGGGTTTGTACATCCTGTCTGATGGTCCGCAGGGCTAAAGATTCTGGGTGGCCTTGGAGGCCTAGCTTATGTGCTGCTGCAGTCAGGATCATTGTGCG
Organism: Archocentrus centrarchus; assembly: GCF_007364275.1. Taxonomy (NCBI): domain Eukaryota; kingdom Metazoa; phylum Chordata; class Actinopteri; order Cichliformes; family Cichlidae; genus Archocentrus; species Archocentrus centrarchus. The sequence continues at coordinate 26,582,719 of NC_044349.1, read as the reverse complement.
TTCTGAGCCATCGTCTAGGACCGCGTAGGTATCAAGTGTCTGGTTCTCGTAATGAAGAAGAACCCGGACAACCTTCAAGAGGACCCGGCTGCATTCTGCTGGCCGATCAAGGTATAGCGTCTCTGTAGCCGAGCTGACCAGACAGGACCTCTCCCTTGCCTGCCTAACATTGACCTCATGTAGTATCTGGAGGTGTTTGCCCTGACACTTGCTGCAGAGTTTCTTCAGGTCACATTGGGCCGCCTGATGTGCTCTGCCGCACCGCCAGCAGCGTCGGTTAGACTTTATCCACTGGATAACTTGGGCCTTATCAAAGGACTTAAAGGTGTCGCACTGGCTCAGGAAATGATCCTCACACTCACAATATGGGCAGTACGCGTGCTTGTTCCTTTTCTTACCTGGTGGATCAGGTTTCGACTGGGGTGGTTCTACTGGCTGCTGGTCAGGAGTAACCTCGACCCCATGCAAGATCGTGGCTGGACGAGGATTCTTGGTGTCATGCCGCTGATCCGAGCGCCGTTTCCCCTCGGGCCGAGGGTCCTGGAAGCTAGCATGGCTCTCACTATCCTGGCACCACGCCTCATATTGCAGCCAATCGGAGAAGTCGGTGAGATTGTACCCAACTCCTGATCGACGGAACGTACATCTCCGAAATTCTGATCGCAGGTCAGAGGGAAGTTTACTCAAGAGCCGCTCGACGTGGGACCCGCACTGGAGCTCTGCTATGCCTTCACGTCCAAGGGTCTGGAGCATTCCCACCAAGGCTCTCACTTGTAAAGCAAACTTCTGAAAGGCTTGGGAATCTCCTCGTCGGATGTCTGGAGCGTTCATCACCGTGGCGATCTTCTTCAAGGCCAACTTATGCGGTTGACCAAATCTGTCGGTCAAGGCAGCCATCGTGTCCGAATAAGGTGTAGATGAATTCAAATAGGCATCAGCAACAAGGCGAGCCTCCTCTAGTTTGAGGTGGTCCAGAAGAATTTGGTAACAGAACAGCTCGGTGGCGTCAGGAGGTAGAAGGTTCTCCAAAGCGATCTTGAGACGGGTGAATTCACTAGGGTCTCCTTTGGCGAAGTCGGGAATGGTTGGAACGGGTCCCCGGTACGTTCTCTCTCTAAGGAAGGCGGGGGGTTGGTGTACTGGTGCAACGTGCGCCATAGGGTGTGGCTCATACCTCACCTGAGGGCCTGAGGGTGCGCTCGACGGCTTGCGGGTAGCTAAGCTCGGTGGTTCGGCAAGTCTGGTTGGAGTCCAGCCGGGAACCGGTTGGTGCAGGTAACCCTGAATGTAGGCCTGACTGAATGAAGATGGCTGAGGAAAATAATCACTCGGCTGATACTGGGGTGGAGGTAGCTCATGGTGTGGCTGCTCACCTGGATATTGTTGACCCACCTGTGGATTCCTCAGCACGCGGCCCTCTGCTTGATCCTTGATGAGTTGTAACTCCCGCATCATGCGGTTGATGGAGTCCATCAGGTCTTGTTCTCGTGCGGAGGTGGGGTGTTTACCAGGGCCCTGAGGATAATGACTAGCCTGAGGCGCAGGCGGTCTAAACCTCAGAGGCTGTGGTCGTAGCACCGGTTCTGCATGCGATTTCCAAGCAGACTTGGGCTGCGGGTCATGGGAGGCACCACTGGGGGGCTGACAGAAGGAAATAACATTCTCATCATCATAAGCACTCAACTGCAACTTATCACTATGAGACACAGACTGTCTATATAACCCAACATGTCCATCATGAGGCACTGACTGTGCCTCCTGCTGATCAGGGCCCTCCCACGGTCTATAGAAGGCAGAAGGAGATGTCTGGTTGCTCCCAGCGGGACCGATCAGCTGTGCACTGGACCGGGAAGGGTACCATGCGTTCTCCTCAAGTGTAGGTGTCGCGGCGGATCGTCGTCCCCCAACGGGGCTCCACTCCTCCACTGTAGACTCGGCATACTGGCTGATAGGGCTGGCGCTGGTGGGGCGGGATGCCCGCACCGTCCTCCTTCCCACTTCTGCCGCGGCCACGTTGGGAGTCCAGTCCTCTGAACCCTGTGTATGCTGTGCTGCATGTGGTGCCGGGGGTGGCTCTATCGGTTCCCAACCTGCTGCTCGGACCTCACAATCTCTCAGGTAAGCAGGCAGGTGAGACTGAAGCTTAGGGCGTGTAGAAGCTGCAGGAAGCTCCTCACCAGGTCGAGGAGGCTGCATCACATAGGCGTAAATCCAAGGCAGCCTCACGAAATCCGGCTCGAAGGACCACTGTTTAGACGAGTGACTGTTTATGGACTGTAAGGGCTGGGCCGGAGTATCATGGGACCGCCCCGGTGTGTCGGTAAGAACACCTCGAGAGTCTGGATGTTGGCGAAACTTTAATAAGGATCATGCAGCACGGCTATACACAGAGCTCAGCATGTAGGGATCACAGATGCAACTTGTGGTCTAAGAGAGAAATAAGATGAACACTGGTTTGTAATGCTAATGCATACATTCACTACATATATTATCAAACACTGTATAACACACCAATAATGCAGGTAGAGTAAACTGACATTGATATCCTGTTTGTGGTCAGACATATCCATTTAACTATGAGTGGGTTGAAAAGGAATTAGTGCTCCACTGCATACCATTGTGCTCAATAAACGCTCTCATTAATATAGTCAGCTGACAGTAATGCAAACAATCACAAATGGATTAATATATAGCAGGCACAGCAAACAAATCGCTAGCTTAGCCTCTAATACAGCAACCAGCTAAGTACAAACAGGCTAATCGCTAACGCTAATCGCCAACGCTAATCGCTAACGTTAGCTACGAACATTAGCCGCCAGCGCTAACCGCGCTACATCGGCATACAACAATCAACATTAACAATGGAAACACTCACGGATCATCAGTGACACACAATCTCGCATCTGCTACAAGGTGAGCAGCTCTGCAGTCACAGGCACTGCGAGGCTGGATTGTCTGGCGAGTCGGCGATGAGTGCTCCTAATGGCGTCTGTGTCTGTCTGCACTTGAAAGGAAAAGGGGAACGTACCAAGTACGTCGTGTGTGATCTGGGCGCATGCGCGAACTGTCGGCTGCAGCCCTTAGTCTTTCTAACAATTATTTTCACCTTCACTGCAGTGGTGGGCCGTCAGGGCCTGCAAGGCCTTCTCTGCTGGCCTAAAAAATATCTGAATCACAGACTGATGTTAATTATATCCTGTCCATCAATACTTGTTAAATTATTCGAAATGGTTTGTACGGTTCCTTTCACAGCTTTTCCTGTGGTCGCGCTGTTTCCAGACGTGTATTTTCATATTAAAGCATTTAACCAATCACATTTCAGCCATCATTTGTTGCCAGGGTCAAAGAAATCTGCCTGGAGGCCTTCATAATCAGTTCTGCGGGCCCCGTAGTACAAAAATAAGTGTCGATCAAACAGTTTGATCAACCAATCAGATTATGAGTTGGCAACACCGAGGCCCTCTAGCAGGCGTACGGTAACGTCAGCATATTCATACACTTTGATTGGATAGTCAGTGTACTAGCCAGAGCTAGCAAACTGCATCTGTAGCCAGCTGCACAAGCAAAAATATGGTTGTGTTGATTTTATAGCTGTTTTGTCAACCCACAATGGCTGAAGGAGAAGAAATGGATTTGGTTGCAGATTTATTGCCAAAGCCAAGACGGACTTTTCAAGAAAAGCTGGACATCATTAAGAAAGGTCGGGCAACTCCGAAGCTAGCAAGCCTGTCACAACCGGGAAAAGGATGTGTCCACCACTTTCAGTCCACTAATTACGAGCGGTACCACTGGCTCACAGGCCCCGAGGAACACTGCAAATTGTATTGCTGGGAGTGCTTGTTGTTTGCCACTGATCGACATGGTGTTTGGAGCCACACTGGGTTTGTAAATTTGACTTGCCTAACCAAGGCAGCAACGAGACACCAAAGCACTGCCGGACACTTACAAGCAACGGTGCTTTCCAAAACATTCGGGGACACCAGAGCAGATCAGCTGAGCGAGCAAGTGCGCAGGGAAGCGGAGCTCCACGGCGTAAAGGTGAAGAATAAACCCCTGTGTTCACAGGGGTTTATTCTTCACCCAGGGGTTTATTCTGAACCCCAGGAAACTGTGAACCCCAGGAAAGCTGTGGGGCCCGATGGTGTCTCTGGACGGATACTGAAGGTCTGTGCGGCTCAGCTGGCTGGTATTTTTACCAGCATTTTTAACCAGTCCCTGAGCCAGGCTGCTGTCCCTTCCTGCCTGAAGTCCTCCATTATCGTCCCCATCCCCAAGAAGAACACTATCAGAGGTTTGAATGACTACAGGCCAGTAGCACTCACACCAATTGTTATGAAGTGCTTTGAAAAGCTTGTCCGGGCTCACATCATCTCCAGTCTCTCTCCCAGACTAGACCCCCACCAGTTTGCCTACAGAGCCAACCGGTCCACAGAGGACGCCATTGCCACGGCCCTCCACTCTGCCTTCTCTCACCTGGAGCAGGGGGGGAACTACGCTCGGCTGCTCTTTGTGGACTTCAGCTCGGCGTTTAACACCATCCTTCCTGGCAGACTGGTGACTAAACTGTCAGATCTGGGGATACCACGCTCCACCTGTCTTTGGATCAAGGACTTCCTGACAGACCGTTCCCAGAGGGTAAGAGTAGGTCCCCACCTCTCTTCAGCCATCAGCCTCAGCACCGGCTCTCCACAGGGCTGTGTGCTGAGTCCCCTACTCTTCACCCTCTACACACATGACTGCACCTCCATACATGCCAGTAACTGCATCATTAAGTTTGCGGATGACACCACTGTGGTGGGGCTCATATCAGGCGGGGATGAGTCAGCATACTGGGACGAGGTGCAGCGGCTGTCAAGGTGGTGCAGTGAGAATAACTTGATCCTGAACACCACTAAGACAAAGGAGATGGTAGTAGACTTTAGGAGGACAACACATGTCATTCAACCTCTGTTCATCGAGGGGGATGAAGTGGAGCTGGTTTCAGATTTTAGGTTCCTGTGAGTACATCTGCAGGATGATTTGACCTGGAGTATCAATACGACCAGCATTGTCAGGAAGGCCCAACAGAGACTGCATTTCCTGAGGGTTCTTAGGAGCAACTATCTGACCCAGAATCTGCTGGTGTCCTTCTACCGTTGCTGTGTAGAGAGCATCCTGACCTACTGTCTGTGCGTGTGGTTCAACAGCTGCACAGCAGCAGACAGGAAAACACTCCAGCGAATCATCAACACGGCTCAAAAGATCATAGGCTGTCCCCTGCCCTCCCTCCAGGAACTGTTCAATGCCCGCTGCCAGAGGAGGGCACAGAACATCCTCCAGGACCCCTCACACCCTGGACACTCCTTGTTTCAGCTACTGCCATCAGGCAGACGTTTCAGGACAATGAAGGCCAGAACAAACAGACTGAGGAACAGCTTTTATGCCAGGGCTATCATTGAACTGAACTCTGTGTGGTTTGGACAGTGATGTGGGGTGGTAGTGCTGACTGTGTGCATGCGTTGGTGTGTGTATTGGGGCTAGATTCGTCTTAATTTACTATTGTGCACTGTATTTTAGTAATCATTTTTATCACTCATATTTTTATTATTTTATTATTTATTGTCTGAGGCACCTAGAAAGGAATGCATTTTAAATTTCGTTGTGCAACTTCTGTGTACAATGACAATAAAGATTCTGATTCTGATTCTGAATAGGGAAATCTTAAAGAGACTGTTAGATTGGCTTTTTGGGGGGGGGCAAGCAGGAACTTTCATTTCGGGGTCACGATGACTAAAATGTTTCTCTTAATAATAATTTTATGAGGTTGTTATCTGCATTTTTATATGTGTCGCAGCTGTAGTGGCAGTAAAAGCAGACTTGTGCACCTTGGGTTTGTTTCTTCGGTAAATGCTTTTATTCTGGCTACATGAGCTCTCAATCTGCGATGCAACAGCTCTTTCTACTGCATTTCTGCATAAAAAGATGTTTTTATTGCCATAAAATAGTTATTGAGGGTGGAGTGATTCAGGCGGATCACTACTGAAGGCCTAGGTGTGAAATGCTCGGCCGCCACTGCTTTTTATATGTTTTGGGTTGTTCAGAAGAAGCCAGATTTTATATAAAGTTAAAAAAAACAATAAGTAATATTTTCCAAAAATAAACCTGCATTTCCAAGCTAACTACACAAATACAGCAGACCAACAAAACAATCCAATACGTCTTACCGGCTTCCTTCTTGCACGAGTTTTTAATGGCTGCCGCCCTTTCCGGACCGTGAGGCTGACTGTAGCGGAAGTTCGGCGAACCGTCTGTAGGTTTTTCAAGAAGCTGAAAACCATTTTTGTACATTGTAAATAAACACAGTGTAAACACAGTGCATACATAAACAATATTCAGGCAAAAAAAGATACTTACACACAATTATATCACTGTCCATGCATTAGAAACCCACTCGCGTTGCGAGGCGAACAGTCTGTGGAAAAAAAACGTGAAAATAAATAAGAGTAAAAACATTTGAAGTTCTTCTCTCCTCCACACATCGAATACTGCTGCTTTGTTTCTGATTCTTACCACTGCAGAGGATCATACCGGCTTTTATTGGATCCAGAGTTGTGCAGGCCGCGAACTGCTTCCTGTAAGATGAAATAAAAATAAGAAACCAAATCACAATACGTCTGTCAGCTTACTGTGACCATTCCTCCACTCTTAGTATTTTTGTTTTAGAAACGACCAAGTCTTACCGCAGTTTTTGGATCGTGCTGCCATCTTTTCCTCGAGTCCTTCTGTAGGTGAGGCTTTGTTAGAGTCCAAAGCATCGAGTCTCTAAACAATAGACGCCATGTTGTCTTTCAGTCGCGCTGGTACAAACTTGAGTAACTGAGTCGATAACCCACTCACTGCAGCCAGCAGTGTCTTCTCGTCTCAGCGGGGCTGGTTGAGGCTGGCCGATAGAGAGGCCCACTTTCACCGGGAGCTTCTGGGGTGTTGAAATATAGACGACGTCCTCCATTGTCGTACCGGGAAAGCAGCGTAGACAAAAACTGCCATTCAGTTTGAACGGAAGAGAAGGAAGGCACTGATTGGTCCTACAGACCTTCAGCGTGATCCCGCACGTGATCTGTATTGTCCAATCACAGGCGAGGAAGCTGCCACACGGAAATTAAATTCATTTCATTTCAAGTGAATTCAATTTTATTTATATAGCAGCAAATCACAACAAACTGTCGCCTCAAGGCGCTTGGTATTGTGGGTAAAGACCCTACAATAATACAGAGAAAACCCAACAGTCAAAATGACCCCCTATGAGCTGGAAGATGTGTTGTTCACACATCCACTGTCTGTTTAAGCAGGACAACAGAGAAGGTGATTGTTGCATTAAAATTTTCCTTATTTTTTTTTTTTTATTTACCTTTTTACATTTACATTTTTCTCATGAAGGTTTTGCTGATATCTCTTATGTACATCCATGTATAGCAAAATAAAAGTTTATACATTTTTGTATTCCATCTGCCTTGGTAGTCTTTAATGTCATTAATGCATGTGAACATTCACTGAACGTTTATAGCAGCGTTCATGGGATGTTGTCTGAATGTTCAATGCTAGCTGGGAAGCCACTGCACAGGAGAGGATGATGGTGTGACAGACTTTTTGTTACAGTGAATTAGACTGAAAACTGAGTATGCTTTTCAATGAAAATAATGCTTGTGGTGTCACCAAAATCAAGATATAGCCTTTGTTTATCTCCCTCAGTCCACTAAAGTTCAGGGTTCACAAAAAACTCCATGACAAAGGCTCACAGACAGAAGCTCACAGACAGAAGCTCACAGCCTTATTGGAAAAAGGGACAAAAGCTGAAAACTTCCAAAAATATATTTCCAACTAGATAATTCAAATTTATAAATTAGAATGATTTCTTGTGAGATTAGTCTTGTTTGAATGTTTCGCTGTAGAAATAAAAATATGTTGGTTACAACTTGGGAGGGGTAGACCACTGGTGAGTACTGGTGACCCCCGGTGAGTGCTTGATTTGCATTTGTATGACTCACAGAAACCTCCTTTACATATGAGAGCCTGCCCAAGACCTGAGGAGAGGGGGGAGCTGAGGGAGCACTGACACAGAGAGTCCACGGCAGTTTCCCTACAGTTTACTGTTCTGGCCAAAGCCTCCTGCTGAGAGCCCTAAAACTCAAGGCGCGCGTCAATATTACATACAAGAAACTGTCGAAAAACCCACTTTTCATGCAGTGTTTGTTACATTGTATGTTAAAAATAACTCAGATAAATAAAATAAAGGGTCAAACATCAACAAGAAGAGCCTACTGAGAACCTATAGAGCTCATCTTGAAATAGCAAATATGTTTGGCACAAAAACGCATTCAGATCACAGTTCTGCTTGCAAGATCTGCCAGACATGACAGGCTTAAAAAAAAAAATAATTCTGAATTATTCCAACACTTTAATGGTCAAAATTGGAGAATTTATGCATTGCTGTTCAAACACATGGAAGAAATGCGGTCGAGGCAGTGCAGTGCTGTGTCTCACCTCTGGTGGTGCTGTGTCACTTAAAATAAATGAAGCAGGCGGTTGGCGCATGCCCACAGCTGTCTCTCTCTATATCGCCAATATACATTTTTGATTACGCTGTCTAATATACTGAATGAATGTGTGTGATATCTTTATTCATTGTGATTGGTCATGAAAGCACGGTGAAAATACACAGGGTGAGGCAAAAAGTACTGTGCCACACCGATAGGGGGTAGTGGTGCAACAGTTCTGTCCCAGCATCAGGATATCAGGATAGGCACATGGACTTGATCTTCAAATACATGTTTTTTTTTTTGTACTTATTTAAAAAGAGAAATACCCCCCCCCCCCCCCCCCCCCCCGAAAAAAAATGGTTTGACCTTACATTAAACAATTTGTTTTTCTTGCCATCATTGTTGAACAATATGGAGTTGATTAAAGCATAATTAATCATTAGCAAAATAGCCCGTTTTAGGGCCTACATCATCAAAAGTGTGCACGCGCACACTGACAAAAGAAGTGAACTGCTACTCCATTCAATCCAAAGGACAATGAGATTGCACAGCAGTAAAACATGATTTAAAAGTGATATCAGCATCAAATTGGCTGGCTGTTGCGTGTTTGGCTGTCAGAATTGCTACTCTACGAAACGTGCTGAAGTTGTACCGAATTCCCACAGGATCGTAGTGTCATCTGTGGTGGCAAGCCATCAAATGTATTGATAAAAATGGGACTGAGGACATGATCAGAAATGCTCGCATTTGCAGCACCCATTTTATATCAGGTAAAGTTATTTATCTACTCTGGTTTTACCGGCATGTCAGGTTTAGATAAATACTAATATCTAAAGTAAACAGCATTAGCTGGTAGGCTATTCGGCTTTTAAACTGTAGTGTGGCTGGCTATTTACAAGTGAGGCATCGCTGGACTCAGAGTACTGATTTTTAAATTAATATTTAATCACACTATAGATTCCAGTATGCAGTGCCAGTCAAAAGTATGAGCAGATTCATGTTTGAATGGTTTAGTGCGTCCAGACATTTGACTGGAACAGTATATATTTCCCATTGTAAATCAATAATAGAAAACTCTTAGCAAGCTAGAAAAGTAATTTTACGAAGTACTCACACTGCCATGCAGGTACAATTCACTGTGAGGGCGTAGTTTTCTGACTTGTTTACAAAGAGCCTCATACATAGCGGTCGTGTTTCATTGTGTTTGACTTGGAAGAACTTCTGCCTTCCAGACACAAAACTCAGAGTCTGTCATGAATTAAACGGTGGGTACATATCCACAGACAACATAATTGTAAGCATTCAGTGACTTGTATGCGTATCTCTCTGGTGTATACACTGGGTTTCTCCAGAAAATATGTGTATATACCACTTGCTAATGTACCACAGGGATCGGGGAGTCAGTTGCCAGTGGTCAAAGCAAATTATTGCAGGTAGTTTTCACGATCTTTCGTTGATAATTCCTTCTCGTAGATTGAAATGCGCCGTATTTGTTCCCAAAATGCGTGTGCATCGCTACCTACTTATTCATTGTTTACAAACAGTAAAAGGGTCTATTAAAATCAAAATATAAGCTTTGGGTTCATATATGTGAGCATCCGACTCCACACCAGTCAGTGCCTCACCTGTCACAAACCTCACTGCTGAAGGGAGAAGTGTAAATAAGCTGCACACTAGACATACCATAAATATAACAATTTAAACAGAAATATAGCATCAAGTAGCATATCACAGAATTAATCTTCACAACAAGGTGAAAGTGTTGAAATAACTCTGTACAGCAGACAGAAATAAGACTGCATAGTAGAGAAACAACAAAATCACATGCCGATGATTTACTGGAAAAGAATGTGTGTTTTGGTCTGATGTTTTGTGTCTACAGGACCCAGATGAGGCCGTTAACAGGCGACGGGGAAGGGCACAGAAGAAGGAACTGATAAGCGTGCTACATGCTTGCATATTTCAATAACTGTGTAACTGTGTCTAAGTCTGTGTATAAAAATTGAACTAAGATAGAGAGCGGTGTCAGACTTGTGTGAAGCTGCACCGACTGGCTACATTAGGCAGCTCCAACAATTCTGAACCAGATTAATCTGTAAACTGTTTGAAATGGCTTTATTAAATTTAATAATTGGACTCCTTATTCTGTTTGTTTTGTGTCATTCCTGTTCGATAAAACGAACATGCAGAAACCTAAAGGCTTAAGCAGCAACACACACTCTTATTATTTAAATTCCTTCAATTGGTGACGCCTGACGTGATCGAACAGGAATGTTTTTGATTTTCAGATGTTTTTATTTGTGTTGTTTTGAGTTTCTTGGGAGTAAGGAGCCAATTTGGCCAGCGATAATCACCGGTTCAAGGTTCCACGCGACAGTGCTGACTTCCAGATGCTATCAGTGATCAGGAGATCTCCACCTAAAGGTTGGCAGAGACCTTTTCTAAATATCTGCATATTGAATTGTATCAAATTATAATGGTCACTGGTGGTATGACAGGAGGAAGGTGTAATTCGAGCCATTTCATACAGGTGTAAGAGTTTAAGAGAAAAAAAAAGAATTGAAAAGAATAAAAGAGTTTGAAAGAGTAAAGAAAAATATAGGCAAAATGAATAGCGACGGTGATAAGCCCGAGGACCGTCTGATCAGCGGTCCGAATTAATACCCTTTTCAGGGGGTTTTCACGTTTAGAGGGCCTTTGGTTTTTCTGAAGTGAACTGGCCATTTGCCTTTTACCAATGTCCTCCCGGTATAGAGAGGTTGGTCAAACGCGTGTAAAGGCATAGCATTCCTGGTAGAAGTTGACGAGAATAATAGCTTATGGTTTTATGGTTCTTTCATAAGAATCTTCACTTCAGAAATCCATAAAAGCAACTAAAACCCTTTATAAGCCTCAAAAGATAAGAGATAAAGAATAAAAAGAATAAAGAGAATAAAGAAAAAGTAAAAGAATACAGAGAAATGAAGAAATAAAGAATAAAGAGAAAAAAGAGTTTTCTAAGAAAAAATAAAAACCCTGAAAAAAGAAAAAATATAAATGGTACCTTGCTAACATTGTTTTTGTTGTTTGCAGTTTGGACTGACTGACGACACTGAGTGTAGAAAAGGGGCTCCAATTAAAACAGGATGAAACTTCAAAAATAACCGGTGATGTAAAATTATTTTAGTGTAAACTTTCAAGCGCAGATATTAAGCTGAAAGCAGATTTAAAGGAGAGACGTCTCCATTTAAAAGAACGCTAAAAATAGGTGTTTGATTCAACAGAAACTAAGAGATTTGTCAAGTAATCCCAAAATCTAATCACACGGGGAAAAAAATGGTTTATAACAGTAATCTCTAGAGAGAAAATTATTAAATGTTTGTCATTCTGTGTTTGTATTTGTTTGTTGCTTATGCTGGTGTGCGAAACTCAGACCTGCTCTCTGTGTTTGTGTGTAAGGAGGCCTCCGTGTGTGTGTGACTCTGAGTACTGTTGTGTATTTGTATTGCCATGTGTGTTTCAGAGAGAGAGAAAAGAAAAATGGTTGCTTTGTTTAGTATGTGGGTTTGTGTATCTGTGTCTATAAGTGAAACAGTAGGACAGAGAGGGAGAGAGAAATAGGAAGTAAAGACAAAATATTTTGAGGTGAATTACTTTACAAAGTATGGTGTCATTTGTTGTTTAAATAGGAACAGAGTTGAAGAGCCCTAGTTTAGAGGAATAGGACAATTTTCCAGTGGTCATATTAGCTGTTTTGCAATGTCATAGCTGTGTGTGTGTGTGTGTGTGTGTGTGTGTCAGTATGTGTGGGAAAGAAAAAGGAAAAAAGGAAAAGAGAATGGTGCCAAGATTTTAGCATGTGTGTGTGTGTGTGTGCATTTCTATCTCAAGGATTTGTGTGCGTGTGAATAAGTGAGAGTCAGAGAGACAGAAGTTGTGCGTGTGGATGAGAGTTATTGCTGTAAGTTTTTTCTCTTCTTTTTCTTTTCTTTAATTTGGACTGATATGGTTGTATAAGGGTATGCTGGTTAAAAATTCTCGGAAGGAAGTTTTCACTTCCGATACATATGAGAGATAAGCCAATCATAGATGGATAAAAAGACAGAAAAAAAAGAAAAATCACAAAAGTCAGGAGTCAGGAGTTTATTGCTTTAAAAATAAATAATGAATAAACAAAGCCATTAAAATAGATGCCTTGAAAATCCCAGGTTGAGGTATTTTTAGCAAATGATTAGAGGTCATTTTTCCAGAAGATTGTTGTTAAATTTCAAGAAAAAGTTTACGTGAGAAGTTCAGTTTTAGTAAAACCTCAAAATAAAGGTTAGAAAAAAAAACAGTGCATGTAAATACTTTGTGAAACAGCCGAATCTGAGACCCAAAACAAAGTGCCAAACTTTGAGCTGCCGCTCTGCTACAAAGCAAAACATAGAGAACTAAAAAACCTCTTTATTTGCCCATGCAGCATAAAATTCAAGTTACTGATTTATTCTTTTGTGCATTTATATTTATTTGGTAGATTTGTTTAAAGTTAAGATTATAAGAGAAAAGCAGAGAACATTTGAATTTGGAATATCTGACCAATTTGACATTAAATCAAGCATTAAAGGAAAAATCCCAGAAGCTAATAATATAAAAATCAGTATGCCCTTAAGATAAATAAGCTAAATTAAGGTAAATTATTGAGACAAACAGAGTTTATCTCTCAGAAGGAGGGAGACAGACCAGCAGAAAATTAAAGACTTAACTAATTTCTCAGTTTCATTATAACAGGAGCCTGAACAACATCACCGGGGCTGCAGAAGACTGGACTGATCAGCTACCAATAAAGAAACTGGTGCAGATCGAGGTGTTCAAGATCATACCAAGCTCTCCTGAACAGACTGACAGCTCTAAAGACTCAAGGAAAAAGGCTCCTGGTTCCACACGACCTCAATAAGAAGGCCCAACTTCAGACGAACAGGTGAACTGTAAGTTCCTTGACCCATGACCTCTGTGTAAAGTCTGAGCCCAGGAGGAGAGTCATCAACAGGAGATCCTTTCAACATGGGGAGTGTTAGGCCTTATGCACACTCAGTCACAGGTCTCAGTGAAGAACTAAAACACATTAGTGGTCAAAGGTCAAGGAACTGCAGGAAAGATAACAACTGACTGCAATGTTTCAATTCCAGTCTGAACATTCTCAGTAGTCTGACTCATAATTTGTTTGGATAATTTATCAGTGGAAGGCCACAAGAATATAATCTGCTAATTACTGTTTTTTTCTTGACATGAGGTCTAAGGGGGACGCTCCCTGATTTCAGTTCAGACGACCAAAGATGACAAATCTGCAGTGAGCTGCATGTAAGGTCAACAACCAATGGCGTTGTGAGTATGACCTCTGACCCTAAAAGTATCTACATTTTGACTAAAGACTTTGTCCATAACATTTTTGTCACGGATACGCCAGACAGAGGTAAGATAAAAACTCAGCTTTATTCGGCAGAGCTAAACAAAAGGCAGGACTGGGCAAGACTAACGGCAGATTCACGACAAACCGAAAACAACTTGACTTGAATTCACAGAGCTACGGCAAAACAGGATACACACAGCAGGGAACAAAGAACATGAAGATGAGACGACAACAGGTACTGAAAACACGACTTAAATACACAGGAGGGCTGATGAGGGAAGAGGAAACAGGTGGGAACACAGGTGACGCTGATAGCACTCACGAGACCAGGGGAAGCAAAACTGAACACAAGAGACCGGGACTAGATGACTAACAAAATAAAACAGGAAGTAAGACGATGGAACAGAGGCGCAGACCTAACACAGAGACAACACCAGCGACTAGAAATAACAATTAAACCTCACAACCAAAAGAAACCCAAAACAGAACAGACAAAATTAAGCAAAACAAAAACACACCCTGGACCATGACAGTTTTTATTTTTATTTTTGTTTGTTTTGTGGTGAAAATCCCACTACAGAGGTTTTGGATTTACAAGCATAGAATTACACAAAATTAAAAGGAAAAAAATAGTTAAAGCCACTCTGATTTCACTGGCAAACTAGTAACAACTGCTGATGTTGTTTTAGGTCAAGGTTATGCATTTTTCACCTTCACAATTTAGTAACTTGAGGTTTATGAAGTCATATTTTGTCTGCCATAATTATGCATTTTTTGGGGGGGGTACAGACCCTTACAGAATAAGTATAATTTTGAGTCCAGTATAATACTTATTATTTTGATTGTTAATCCTTCTAAAATATTTTATTTCCTCAGATTTTTATGCCAAAGCTGTTTAAGATTAGTGAACTTTAAAATGATTATTTTTAGATATTTTGAGATTCATCCCATGTTTTATTTTTTGTTTTCTCGTGTTCTTTTTGTTCCACTTTACCTCACATAGAAGGTGTGTCAAATTTTAATTTGAGGACATTAATTTGTATTTTGAATTTTCTGATGACTTTGAGACCAAAATGCAAAAGTTAACTTTACCATTGGATGAAAAATGAGACAGCTGACACTGACCTTGTAAAAAAGAACACAAACACTTGCAATGAAGAAGCAGCTTACACTCACTCACCCACTCACAGACAGAAGCTCATATTAGCTTTTGCGTAATCTGCCATTTAACTGTAATTGACTGTAATTGTAAGCTCGTTTTCTCAGGCTGATTAACAAAATAAAAGATTTATAACTAAAAGCCATTGAATAAATAGATTCTTAGAATATTTATGGGCATTTTGATGTCCTGTCTTAGTTTGTGCAAATTTAATTATTGACCCACAAGACCTGCAGTTCATGGTATTTTGTTTAATTGACAGGGAAAAATTGGAATTTTTTTCACTGGACTTTTTCCACAGGTACCTGAGATCATACCTGAGACATTATGCGTCTTTCACAGGAAACTAACCAGGATGACGGCCACATGTGAATAGCTGATGTCTAAAGAGGTGCAGGGATGCATCTCCAGAGACGAGTGCTGACTGCTGTGGTTTGAACATCCATGGCTTTGGTGAATATGAGCAGACTATACTGAAGACTGAAAGAGGGCTGCATATATAACTATTACCTGTGCACTGAATCAGTGATCATTTCTTTATGTTTGCAGTAAGATTTTCGTCGACGGGAACTGGATTTGATCCTGAAGGGATGCAATCCACATTTTTTAAATGAATTTGAGGAAAATTATTAGATAGTGACTGTTTCATGTTACTGTTTGTCATGTGGGCCAATTTATATGCAGAATTTACTTTGGACTGATTAAATTTAAATGCTAATCCACTTCACTAAACAACATTGACACACAAAAGACTAATGCTTGTTTTCTTTTTGTTTTCCAGGCCATAAGAAAGTATAGAAAGTAGGTACACTGACATCATTAAACCCTGTCTTAATTTTTTGCTAAATTCACAATCACAATAGTATAAGATTAGTTTTCACAAAAATCCTCTTCTGGCTCTTAACATCAGTGCAGTCCTGGCTGACCATCTGAGGTCAGGCTGGTGAAGTTGACCTCAGAAAGCTCTGAGGTCAAAAGGGGGATTGAAGGGAAAAGTGTAAATAAGCTGCACGCTAGACATACCATAAATATAACAATTTAAATAGAAATATAGCATCAAATAGCATATTGCAGAAACCTAAAGGCTTAAGCAGCAACACACACTCTTATTATTTAAATTCCTTCACTGCACATCACTGCTAAGTGGGGTACCCAGCTGGAATAATAAGCTTGCCTCGGGAGGAGATAGTTTCCATTCATCCATCCATCCATTGTGTAAACACTGGCTTAAACAAGATTTATGACACAAATGAGTAAATTATTATTAATATTTTATTACTCATTTTCTTACACATAGCATAACCAGAACATTACAGCTTTATATTATATAAAACACATTTGTATTGGATCTCTAGCTAGTTTGTAGTTATTGCAATTAATGAAGGACTATTAAGTGAAACTAACTTGATCACACTGAAGCAGATGTATAGTTAAATAATTAACAGATCATTTTTATGGGGAAACAATCATACAGCAAAGAAAGGCAGATCTAAACAAATAATTACAACCTGCTCCTCAAAATCAAAACTCCAGCCTTCCTGTAAAAAATTTTGCTCAGTCTTGTGTGTTACACACTGATTAAATGAAAAACAACTCAGTGAGATGTTGCATAGTTCAGCGAGCCTTGGCATAAACCTTGAAAGGTTCAGGAACACGTGTAGTTCCAGTGATTCCCTCTGTACTCAGCTCCACCCCATCAGGAACAGAGAAAGTGAACTGCTGCAGGAGGCCAACAAAAAACAGGAACAGCTCCATCTTGGCGAGGCTTTCACCAAGACACACACGCTTCCCTGAGGAGTTCACAAATACACATGTAGGGTTACAAGCTGTGGATGATTGTTTGTTTGTTTGTTTTTCTTGGTCAAAATGTGTGTGTGTGTGTGTGTGTGTGTGTGTGTGGGGGGGGGGGGGTCATTGTGAGCTGTACCTGCAGAAAAAGGTAGGAAAGCTTCTCTTTTCACAAACTTTCCATTGGCATCTAGGAAGTGTCCTGGGTTGAAGGTGTCTGGAGTCTCCCATTCAGTCTTGTCAAACAGCACAGACGTGAGGATGGGCAACACACCGGTACCCTTGAGAAAACAAGATAGACAGGAAAACAACAAGATGCACTTTAACAATAAAACTTGACAAAATAGGGGCACCCGGGTGGCTTAGTGGTGAAGCCGGTGACCACATACATATGCCGTGTTGCGGTGCAGGCGGCCTGTCTCCAATTTGCCCACATGTCTTCTGCTTTATCTTTCCCCCATTTCCTGTCTCCCTCCACTGCTAATAAAAGC
Organism: Archocentrus centrarchus; assembly: GCF_007364275.1. NCBI lineage: Eukaryota > Metazoa > Chordata > Actinopteri > Cichliformes > Cichlidae > Archocentrus > Archocentrus centrarchus. Next base: position 26,565,397 of record NC_044349.1, on the reverse strand, counting down.
CGCTGTGGCCAAAAATACAAAAAAAAAAAAAAGTTGACAAAACAAACATGTAACCACATGTAACCACATGCACCTTGGGTATGTAGTAACCATCCAGCGTTGTATCCTTGGCAGCAATCCTGAATCCATTGAGAGGAACAATATTTCCCACTCTCTGAATCTCGTGGATGACAGCATCAGTGTATGGCAGATTTGGTCTGTCAGCCATGGAAGGTTGGCGGGTCTGTCCAATCACGCTGTCTATCTCTGCCTGGACTTTCTCTGTGAAAGGGAATTAAAGGACTTGAGCTTTAACTGTGGGGGGAGACTTTTCTTTTCCCAAAGTGAGGTATATTTTCTTTCTCAGATTTCTTCTCCTTGATCTGCATGTCTTTAAATTCACACACAATGTAATTTAAAAAATTGTATTTTGTTGTTAGTAAATTAAAAAACTTTTTTTTTTGGCAGTTGACATGTTCAACAATTTCTGGATGGTCTGTCATAAAACTTTGTACTATTGCAATTCATTTTGCAATTGTTTTATCAGATTTACATTAATAACATAAAGTTTTGGAATTTTTAACAACATAATGTTTTTTAATAAGGTAACAATCTAACAACTGTTAGGTTTTTGCCTTTAGTTCAATTGTAATTCAAAGTATATCCTCTCAGAGCTGCTAGCATGTCCTGGCTATTTTAAAGCTCCTTGTAAGGCCCAGCACATCACCCACCCTGGACATCAGGATGTCTGATAAGGAAAGTCAGAGCCCACATTAAAGTGGTGGCGGTTGTTTCTGTTCCAGCCAAGAAAAGATCAGCAGAGCACATAACCAGGTTGGTCTCAGTGAAGCCCAGGTCAGATTCTTTGAGCTGTTCAAACATAAGGAAAAAGTATATTTGCAAATAAATGATAGATAAAGTTATGCCATATGTGCAATACAATCTCCACATACGTTCTCCATTTTGATGAGGAAAGCATCGATGTAGTCTCGGGGATTGTTGCGGTCCAGGTCCTTCTTGTGCCTGTTTAGCTCCTGAGTGATGAAGTCTTTGACTTGGTCGAAATGGCTGAACAGTTTGTTATGAGGACCTGGCAAATGCTTCATCAGTCCGGGGAATGATTCATAGAGCTTGTTGGAAAAACAGGTGATAAGAGACTGTTAAATTTGCAGTTATGTTTTATTAAGCCACGTAGTTACAGAAGCCAGATCCCACACTCATACCACAGTATTTTTTCTGTGTCATGTTCTGAAAGAAGTCAATTATTTAGACTTACCGTACCCCATATGGAACCCTCCAGCCAAAGAATCTCAGACAAATACTTCAGCATCAGCTGGAAGTTGTGGTCACTGTAGTCAAACCTTTTCCCCATCACAAGCTGGCAAATTATGTTAGACACAGCATTGTTGAAGAGCCCTGCTGGGCTAAAAAGTTTACCTGACGAAGAAGAAGAGACAACTGGATAAAAGGTTAAAGGTCATTCTTGGCTGTTGCCACTGCTTGTGCAGGGGTATGTACTTTATGTTCCACTTAATGTAAAGGACCTTTCTCCTGCTCTATCTCCTCCTGCAGGTATCGGATCTCCTCACAGATACACTGTTCCATGCGGTTTTTGCCCAGGCCAAAGTTTCGTAAGGTAGACAAAGCAAAGCGTCGTTGTGCTTTCCATTTTTCACCATTGCTCATGAACAGACCATCTAAATACAAACATGCAGATTTAGAAGTTAATGAGTTACGGAAAACAATTTTAGTACTGAATGGGGCCGTGAACAGAGGGTGACTTTAAAACCTGAGGTTCCTGAGTAAAACCTGTCAGCCATGGGACTGTGTGGTCGATCCACAAAGTTGTCAGCTTGTGTCACCAGAGCTTCCTTCACCATTTTGTATCCAGAGACGATTACTATTTTATTGCTGCCGAAGCAGAAAGTGAACACATTCCCGTAGATTTCAGCCAGCTGCAGACAACACAACACAAGTATGAACGATATATCACATTTCATATGAACTTCGGATAATTAAACTTCTGGGATCCACAGTTTTTGAGATATTTTTTTTGGTATGACTGTATTTGGACAGAGGGTTGACTGTTAAGTTTTTTTGGTAAAGCTATCACTATAGATGGAAGACTGACATATATATGCCTATTAACAGTAATAAAACAGTGGAATTTCACTCATCTAATGTGCAGCACAATCTGTTTTGACGTACCACACACGCTGTGCTGTTATTTATTCATCAAATAACTTCTAAAAACAACACCAACAGGAAATGTAATTTTTACCACCACTGTTTCCTGTCGCCCTCATTATTTAGGCCCAGAGGCTGCATTTTTTTTTTCCAAAATTTCTCTCTCTGTAGAAACAAATCTTTTTTCTTTGATTACTCCCCAGTTCCCAGGTCTTTAAATTAAATTTTTTAACCCTCTGATGACTCTAATATACCATTTTTGCTATAGGTCTTAGCATAAAAAAAAAAAACACAAACCAAAGAAACAAAAACAAAGGTACTCTTTATAAACTTTATTTAAAGTAAATAAGTTTAAAAAATTGTAGTAACTTATTATTTTCATTCTTTGGCAAGACTATAACTGTTTGCATAGTGTTCAGCTATTCTGAGTAATTGTGCAACTCTGATCATGAAGGGTTGTGAACCTAAATGTATTCAACAATCTGAATATCCAGAACAAAATCTAATTAACAGAAAAACACAACCCAGAAAAATAAAACAGCTCAAAGTAAAATCTGAAGCAAAAAAACTATTTAGGAATAATACATAACTTTCTGTCTTTGATTCTTAATACTTCAGTCATTGTGTCCTGTTAAATCTAAGCAGTAGATTACAATGCAGCCTTCATGTGTACTTTCCCAGAACAGTAACGCTGCAGCAGCGCAGACATCAAATGATAGTAACCTAGGTGTTTTTGGTAGTAATGCATGAAAAGGTACAGTATTAGGCTTGGCCATGCAAACAACAAAGCAGTACTTTAAATTGTACTTTTTGCTTAGAACCCCTTAAGAATACATAAGTATAAATCAGTACCTTGGTAAAATAAATATATGGGTGCTTCTTGTCCACAATCTGAAGATTCCCAAGAACGGGTAAAGCAAATGGTCCTGGTGGAAAATTTCTTGGATTCCTGTTTTTGAGGTAGTATGTGATCAGAAGGAACAAAAAAATAGAGAGTAAAACCCCCTCATTGCTCAGCAAAAAGGTAGAAAACCACATGGTTGGAGGAAGAGAAACAACAGCAGCTGGTTGTCTGTGCTCTGGAGATGTGTTTGTTCCTCGCATACACAAGTAGTTCATACTCTTCTGATGCAACAGTTCAGGACAAACAGGTCATGGCATAGTACTAATACTTCTCTGTTCAAAGGTGCTTGTGATACAGTAATTGCATAACACGCTGGGCTACAAAGCATAGTCTTATTTTTAATGCTTATATAAAATTATCTTTTTTGTATGGGAATAATAATATACGGTCACATGAAGGGTTTTAATTCTGTTCATTATATATATAGTTTTTATGTATAAAACATAAATAAAGAGTGGCTTTTGTCCTCCTCCTGCATAAAATCTAATCTGGGATCAGTCTCCAACCTGTGCCACAAAACGTGACCTGCCACGTGAGACGGCTCAGGTGGTAAACAGTCAGCTCTCAGTTTGTGGTTTGCAGAAGCAAGAGGAAAACTTCCTGTCACTTAAAGCAACAGCTGTGACAATAAGCTGATGGCCCAGAACTTAATTTGGTTTTTCTCAGTTTATGGGGTTGCTTATCATGTTCTGTATTTGAAAAGCATGAGTTAATTGAGGGTGTTTTTGTATGCACATCTAATGCTGTTTTAAACCAGACTCACAGCGCTGCATGATGACACGTGACCCACATAAAAAAATATTTCAAAGAGAGAAAGAAAATGACTTCAATTGTTTATTTCGCTACATTTTAGTCATCTGACAGTGTTTTCACTTTTTCACGATGAGAGTAAGAGTGAAACACTGGGGTCATCGCTGTGCATGTCTGGGAAATTTGAATATAATGATTTTTTTCTCCACTCTCAGAAGTAGTCACATTTGTCCTTTGTTAGTTTTTGGACTGTTGAATGTTGGTTCCTGAATACTTTGTACTGAATAAATGATGATTCTTTTCATTTTACTGTTTTTATTAACAAAACAATACTTTCCAAACTATGAGAACTAACCATATGTGGTATTGGCAACCTGTCCAAAGTGTAACCTGACTTTCACCCAGTGATAATTGGGACAGGCTCCAGCCCCCCTGCAACCTGGATTCAGGTAAGTGCAAGAAAACTGATGATGAACTTCTGGGACTGTGATAATTGTATCCACAATCACACAACTGAAATATGAATCTGATAATATGCATTCATCCTGCACTAAATGCATAACTCAGATATACAGGCTGTGCATGACTGCATGTATCACAGCAGATATACAAAACTGCTGTATTAACTGGGGGAATGGGGTTTCTTGTAGGGAGTTAATTTATTGTTTCAGTGGGTCCCCCCCCTCTGTGTTGTCAACAGTTTGGGTCCAGCCCAGAACTACATTGATAGTTGAGTGATAGTTCTGTTTAGTTAACCTCTTCTATGGCCATAAATTAACAAAGCAAACATCCAGACAAAAACCAACATAGAATTGATCTCTACATTGTATGGAACATGTTTGGGATCGTGTATCTTTTAACCTGTAAAGAACAGGAAAAACAGTTTCCCTCTTCCTTCTGCATGCCAGAAACTGAGACCTGACTATTTAGCACCTGAGCTGTCTCACCTGGCAGGCCACGCCCCCTTTTGGAATCACCTTGAAATCTGACCCCAAATATGATTTTTCCAGAATCTGCACAGAATCTGAACTACCAAATAGTTCCCTACTCCCCTAACCCCAGTCTTAGGCTAAGGCTAGGTTATTAGGCTGTGATTTTATATAGCTTACTAATTATTCTACTGCAACAGTTTTCATAGCTCTAAAAATCTGTGCATGGACTTGAGCTGTTTTTGAAGTCTTCTCTTCCTTGTCATGTTGGCAAAATAAAGACTGTATAAAGACTGAATTCAGACTCTATACACCAAAGGAAGATTTTTTTAAAAGGCTTATTGAGAGACAACAAGAACTAGAGCAGAGCCTGAGTCATGGTTAACTCAGGGATTTACTGCCATGAGCTTTGTGTTGTGTTATCGAAGACTGAGGCAGGTGGAGCAGGAATGATTATGGTGAAAATAGTCTCATTTGTGAAATGGAGTGGTTTATCTGGAATCCAAATGAAGGAGGAAGTCACTAATACAGATATTAATTCGCAGAAAACAGAATGCAGTAAGGAGAGCTTGATTACCACCACTCAGGTAACGACTACCTTCTTTGTCCTTTTGCCCTCGCAGTTGCATGAATTGTTTGCCTTGCTGCCTGACCACTTGTACATGCTCTGCCAGCTGTCAAAGAATTGGACTTTGTTTGTTGTGTCCTGTGTTAAATTCACTATTTGATCAATAATTACAAAACTGATAAGTGTTCTGTTTTAGTAGCTGATTTTGTGGTCAGGTGACATAGAAACTAATTTCACTGAGAACTTTATATGTTATCTCTCTTACATTGAAGATGCCTTCAGGCTTTAATGTTTATTCACAATAAAGTTACATTAACTAACAAAAACTACACATTTCAACACTTGTTGCAGTGAGGAGTAATGAGAGCATAAATACAGTGAACAGAATGTTGGCTGCAGACTGTAGAATGTGGACAGAAAGGTCAGATTATGTAACAAGTGAGTCTGATTGTTATGGTGAAGTTTGGGGGTGAGGCTCGACACATGCATGGAAATTCAACTACAACACCAAGAAATCATGCTTCTGCTTTTAACAAACCACTGTGCCAGTGCCGCTTTTGATTTTCACAAATACATTTATTATTTTAAACTGTCTACTAATCACATTTGTAACATATGTCATAGATTGCACAAAATCATATTGTGAGCTGTCTTTAATCACTGACAAATCAGCATGGGTATTAAGATTTAAAAGACATTCTTATAGTCAGCAGCACGTTGTAGGAGTTCAAGATCCTGCTCTGTTTTTCACATAAGGTCTTCAGTGTTACATAACATGATCTAGCGCCTTTGTATGCCCAGAACTGCATGTCCCACCCCTATAAAATCAGACATACCACAGTCCTGTTTGCAGGATCAAAGTGTGGCTCTTCACAGGGATCATTCAGACTTTCATCATGATTTTTCAAGTTGTTTTTGACTATATGAATTTTACAAGTTGGGTGTCATTCATTTTTGTCTTGTTAATTTTGTTTGATCTGATAAAAAACCGCAGGCCTCACAACTTTCCACCAGGACCCTGGGCTTTGCCTCTCCTAGGAAATGTTTTCACAGGAGTTGACTTCAAATCAGTGGGGAAGGTGAGCTTAAAAGTATCACTTTTACACTACATGCATGCATTTGTTTCAGCAGATCTTAACAGGGACACTTGAACCTGGTCCACATGATGTGCACAAGAAATAGCAAAAATGCATCTTTAAAGATTTTTAGTCATCACTGTCACACGTCCATAATTTGAGAGGAGTAGTTTCTGTGGGGAATTTATGAACTTCAGAGTCTTGAAAAAATGTATTTTTCATTGCCTACCTACTGAAGGCATCAAAGGAATATCCAAGTGTTCGTGAAACATTTCTCCAACAAATTTTTTCCACATGCAGCTGGCTGAGAAGTATGGTCCTGTGTTCAGTGTGAAGAGAGGCAGTGAGAGGATGGTGTACGTCACGGGATACAAGATGGTCAAAGAGGCTCTCGTTAATCAGCTGGACAGCTTTGTCGATCGACCAGTTCTCCCTCTCTTCCATACTATCTATAACGGCCTTGGTGAGTACATGAATCTAGAAACTACCAAATATACAATCAACAATCTGTATCTGAGGTTGGGGCGCCGTGTAAAATGTACAAACAAAATTCAAAAACAAATGGGATACCCTTTAAAGAAATATTTTTTAAAATGTCACATTAATGTCACATATTTTTTATTTTATTTTATTTGGGGGGGGGGGGTGTATATGTATGCAGAGACTGTTAGTTATTCTATATAATGTTTTCAAAGGTATATCTCTGAGCAATGGTTACCTGTGGAGGAAGCAGAGGAATTTTGCCAACACTCACCTGCGTTATTTTGGAGAGGGCAGAAAGTCACTGGAGAAGTACATTGAAGTGGAGTGCCACTTCCTTTGTGAAGCTTTCAAAGAGGAACAAGGCAAGTAGACTGCAGGAATTCAGTTGAGTAAAGTGTTTGTTGTGCAATAAAAAAAATTTTTAACGTATGATTTGTCATGACTTGGTTTTGACATATTCCCAGGAAGACCATTCAACCCCCACTACACCATAACAAATTCAGTGAGTAATGTGATCTGCTGTGTGGTCTTCGGACATCGCTTTGAATACAGTGATCCAAGTTATCGCAAGATTCTGGAGCTGGACAATGAAGCTATTGTGCTTGCTGGCTCAGCACAGGCACAGGTATTCCTTGTGTAAACTGTTATGTTGTGATAATAAAACAAGCTGTGTTGGTGTATTACTGATCTGAGAACGTGTCATCATCAACAGCTGCTTGATGTCTTTCCTGGCATCATGAAGTACCTGCCAGGACCTCACCAGACTATCCAAAACCACTACAGAGAGATCATGGAGTTCTTGAAGAAGGAAATAGGAAGTCACCAGGAGGACTTGAACCCTGAAGACCCTCGTGATTTTATTGATGCGTATCTGTCAGAGATGGAGAGGGTAGCAAAGACATTTCTAGCAAAGCTTGTGAATCATATTAACAATGATATACATTTGCATTAGAATAATTAAAATAGTTAGATGCTTTCGAAAATTCCACCTGATCAAGAGATCCTTTAGTGGCCAGAAGGAACACAAAGATAAAAATTAATGTAAGTCAGATTCCTCTCTCTGACTTCAGTGAGATTATGAGAACCTCTGCTGTATAAAAACATAAAACAGATGAGTGCAGTGAGTATGTATGTATACATTTGAGGATTTTCTTTCACAGTTAGGGGCCCTGCACTCCTATACAGACATTCCCAGTAAACAAAGTCATAACGTAGATCAAGACAAGCAAACAGTTTAAAATGTCAGTTACATTTAGAACTAAGCACGTGAAGCTGTAAAGAAATCTGAGCACAGAAAGACACAGGTGTCCCATGTTAATGTGCAACGTAAAAAATAAAAAAGGATAAGACATAAATGCTACATTGTACTTAAGTCAGTGCAGCTAGTGTGAAACAAAGTAAAGTTACAAAATCGGGAAATGTAGACACAAGAATAAACTTGACACAGGGTAATAGAGCAAGAGAAAGAGACAGAAAGGCTAAGAAAACAACTAAACTCTAATGCAACCAAAAACTGGAGCTAAGAGTAAAGAATACTAAAGAACATACATGAAGATAACAATGTAATCAATAAACAAATTAAGTACCAGACAGAGAATGCTAAAAAAAAAAACAGGAATTTAAAAGTCCCCAAACTCAAAACTACTCTCTGAAAATCATTAGCCTCATAGCATAATTGCCTAAGTCACATTTTGGCCAAATTGAGATACCTGGCTAATTCTACTTTGCTAACACTGTAGATTCATTTAGATAAGATATCTCAATTTGGCCAAAATATGACTGAGGCGATTATGCTATGAGGCTAACGATATGTGACTGGGAGAGCAAGAGCTACAATTTCTCTGGAAAATGTACAAACCTGCTGTAGAATAATATATTTGGTATTACTGTAAATTAGCCAATATCAGCTCAGCACTGTGGATAATGTCAGTATTTCTCTCTTACATTAGAAAAAACTGGATCCCCAGGCTGGCTTCAACACTGAAACGCTGCTGTTATGCACCCTTGACCTGTTTGAAGCTGGAACAGAAACAACGGCCAACACTCTACGCTGGGCCCTGGTATTCATGATGACCTACCCAGACATACAGGGTGAGAGTCAACACTGATGTATTCCCGTTTATCCATGATGACCACTGAACTCCTTGTTTTAGTTGTTGCTGTGCTTACATTTTCAGAGAAAGTCCAGGCAGAGCTAGACAGAGTGATCGGACAGTCACGCCAGCCCACCTTAGCTGACAGACCCAACCTGCCCTACACTGATGCTGTTATTCATGAGGTCCAGAGGTTTGGAAATATTGCTCCCCTAGGATTTCCAAGAAGCGCCAGCAAAGACACAACACTGGGAGGATACTTCATTCCTAAAGTAAGGGACTATTTACCTAATTCACCCAGATATAATTATTTATAAACAGCTAATATCAAAAATATCTTATAACTCCTTTTCAGGGCACTGCTGCTACTATGATTCTTGCATCTGTGCTGTTTGACAAGAATGAGTGGGAGACTCCAGATGTCTTCAATCCTGAGCATTTCTTGGATTCACAGGGCCAGTTTCGAAAAAGAGATGCCTTCTTACCATTTTCAGCAGGTCCTTTTCAATCTACTTTTAGCTCATTATCAACAATCATCAAAGTTCCCATTTGACTGCCACCAAATGCAAAAGACAAATACTTCTGTTTTCCCCACAGGTAAACGTATGTGTCTTGGTGAGCCCCTGGCCAAAATGGAGACGTTCCTTTTCTTTGCGTCTGTCCTCCAACGCTTCACCTTCACTCCTGTTCCTGGAGAAATGCCCAGCTTGGATGGTGTGTTGGGCTTCACTCATACCCCTCAGGAGTTCAGGATGATGGCTGTGCCTCGCTGATGCCATTCCACATCAATAACTTGAAGCTACACAAATTTTTATCAGCATACTAGAAATCTACAGAGAAGCAAAAATATAACATTCTGGCTTGCAACTGAAAAAGACATGCAGCTTTCTTAATGCAAGTCTCTTATCATTTCTTTAAATAATATTCAGGAATAGCTCTTCCCACCTCTTGAAAAACATTCAGTGCTCTTTCAGGTCAATCTATCACAGTGAGACCATTCCACTGAGACCGTTTCTGTTCCACAAACAGTAAATGGAGCAGCTGCAGGGCCAGATGCATCTCTCTGGTGCCATGTCAGGTCTTTGCTGGACTTTTTTCATATTTCTTAAGGACATGACTGTCAGATACTGTTCATCTGCTGTAGATAGTTTTGTATCTACTTTGTATCTTAATGGGTAGTAACAGCTAAAATGTAAGCATGTTTCTATCCTCCCTTTAATGAACACATTAAGAGACAAAACAATTACATACTATGCAGTAATGGATATAATTTTGTAGTTGGCTTGCATGGACTTAGGTGTTGTCTAAAGGTCTTCAGTTAATCAACCCTACCAGGAAATATGAAGAATATGTCACTGATGTATCAAAGCCACAATTTTAACCTTGAAAGAAAAGGGTTATTATGCTACAAAATCAATAATGCCACACTGAAAGTTGAGCCCTGTATTGTTTTGGTTGTGTTAATTACAGAGAGAACCCAACAGTGGTGGCAGTGGGAAGGAAAAACTCCCTTTTAACATGAACAAACCTCCGGCAGAACCCGGGTCTGGGAGGGGCAGCCATCTGCCATGACTGGCTGGGGCTGAGGGGAGAGAGACAGGACAAAAGACACGCTGTTGAATAAGGGCATCCAGCAGAGTGCCGTGGCAAGTCTTTGGCATAGCAAAACTAGATGTTGAGAAAAGATAGTCACACTAAAATATTCATTAAGGTGTTACAATTTACATTGAGAGTATTTTGTATTCTAATCTAATGATTCATTTAAAAAGTGCCATGATGAACCTGTTGGCTTTACATTTTACTTAGTAATTTTGTTTTGAACTAATAAGCAGAGTGCATCACATGGGATATTTAGCATTGCTGGTTTCACCAATCTGCACTCTGTAAATCAGATTTATTCAGTATGTTAAGCCTTTTGTGGAACCCACATTCTGATAACAAAAATGTAATAAATAATAATTCACTATTTGTTTTTTCAATAAACACTAAAAAACTAACAGCCATTCTGTTAGCTCTGTATGTGGCTTGTTTTTGCTGATGGTGACATCTGACTAAAACTTGAGCCTCTCAGAGTTGCTTGCTTTGTATCCTGGCTATTATGAAGCTCCTTGTAGGACTCAGCACATGACCAACCCTGGGTATCATCAGTGAAGCCCAGGTCAGATTCTCTGTGTTGTTCAAACATGAAAAATAGATATTATTAAAGAATATTAACAAAAATTAGCTATTTGTGAAGTGCCATAAATACAATGCTGTTGTTCAAATACAGTCACCCTCTTTCAATTTTCAAGGATTTACGTATCAGGACAAAATAAAAAAAAAAAAAAAGTCTGGTCCTCAACAGGTCGTAAATTTAGGTAAATACAACTTCAGATGAAAAATAGATCATTATATGCAATAACTTTATTTTACAAAAATTAAGTGAAATGTGAAAAATTAGGAACACTCCACGGAGATTAAGAGAGTAACTGGCAGCCTCTCTAAAAGCAGATGTTTTTTTTTTTCAATTTGCTGGTCTGGTGCATTCAGGTAGGTATTAACACGATGCTGTGAAACAAGCACAAACAGCAGCTAGTGGTTCTTGTGCTTTATGTTATTTTATTTTATTTATTTTTTCCCTCTGTCATAAAACTGCTTATCAAATCTTGCTCTCAAAGGGCCAAGTAGATATTTAGCAATGATGAATTAGCTGCCTCAAGTTCTGCCCTGATAATCAACATAAAAGAATGTGTGAACTCCAAGTAGGCTTATTTGAAAAACAAACAAAAAAAAAAGAGGTCACATTCACTTCAGTGTCTGAATGTACAGTTTTAATTAAAAAGATTTTTTTAGTGTCAGTTTTTTTTTTAAATATGTTTTTCCCACTGGTTCTGCTCATACAGTAGACTCATCCTAAATTTCCCTCCAGACACACAAACAAACAAGTTTGTGAATGTGATCGAACTAGCACTGCCAAAAACATATTTAATATAAGGCATAAAATGAGTTTTTTGGAGCTCATTCAGCAGTATGAAGAATGTGTTTGGCCCTTCATCTAATTGCTCATTTTCCCTCTTGAACGTGTTCCCTCACTCCCACCTGCTGTGGCCTCAGCTCTTGCTCTCCACTTCTGGCTCTGAATTTCTTGCTCTCCAGCCTGAACCTTTTCTTTGCCCCAAACCACCTTCCTCTTTATAATAAATCTCTCCTTACTTGGAAACAGCCAACCCTGGTTTGTTTTGCTTTGTGATTCATCATTTCAGCTAAACAGTTTATAATATACTTGGAAGAAAGTAAAACCAACCATACCAAGTGCAGCAGCAACAAAAGTCTGTACTGGACTGACTGAGCTGCACAGATTGTATTTTTAAACACTATAATGGTTCAGCCCATTTTAATTCAGTGACATAAAGACAGGGAACACATGGGAGCCATACTGTATGCCACGAAATCTGCTGCTGTATGTAGCTAAGGAGCTTCATCTGCCCACTCAACAATTTCAGAATGGCAATCACATTGCTATGTTTGACAAGGGTAATCAACACATAAGGAATAGTGACCCCTGTTATATAATTCAGTCAATATTCTGCAAACTGTTTTAGTAAGTTTTTGAAGATCACATTCTTTCTGTTTAAACTCAAACATAACAACTGCCTTATCGCTCACCGACCCCCCTGTGTAAACAGACAGCTCTGGGCTGAAGCAGTCTGAGTTTTACTGGATGCTGAAGGGGATTTATATAATACTCAAAGTATGTTTAAAATGTTTAATAATGTCCTGTAACTATTAAAGTTATTTAGGCATGAGTTGAAGACACTGGGATGTATTTGTATGCGGATTTATTTTTCATGTAAACAAATTTAAAAAATATGCTCAGTAAATTTATTCAAAGATACTCACGTTTCTCCCATTTTCTCTCATTTTTACAAACAATTCACCAGATTCAATAAAATGTGACTATGTATCTGTTATATATAACAGAGACATTTGATAATGTTTAATTCATAGCACTGTAAAAAATTTTTTTTCCATCATGAATGGAAATTGTATTTGTAATTATCAGATAAAGGATGCAAAGTTCACAGAACAGTTCAAAGTCAGTGTGTCAAAGTGTCCATAATATGTATAAAAACGAGTGCTGTTTTACCCACATGCGAATAAACTTTTAAGTGAACTTAATGAAAATACAACACATATTTATAAACAGAAGATAATATTTGAAATCCTTTGGCCTAATACAGATAAAGACCCAAGTCAGTATTAGAAAGGAATAATGTGAAATATAATGGTGTTCACTCAGCAATGATCAACACATGGCTGTTTTTTAACAAAGCTGTGTAACCACTAATATGTATTACATAAACACAGTTCTATTGTGTTCTCTTACAATATGTAAAATACAGATTAAATTGTGTATTTATTCAAAGTATATTTTCAGTTGCAGGTCAGTTCTGTCATGTCATTGCTTCTCTGTGGGATTCTACAGTGTTGGTGATTTGGTAAAAAGATTTTGAGGTTCAGCTCATTAATCCTTCTGTTTGGACAGAATGACATCAGCGAGGCACAGCAAGCATCCTGAACTCCTTGGGAGAATAGGTGAAGCCCATCACACCCTCCAAGCTGGGCATTTCTCCAGGAACAGGAGTGAAGGTGAAGCGCTGGAGCAGAGATGCAAAGAAAAGGAACAGCTCCATTTTGGCCAGGGGTTCACCGATACACACACGTTTACCTGTTGGGAAGCAATCAGAAGTATTTATCCTGCTGTCGCCAATTTTGGTATGAAATTTACTGTTGATGTAAACTTCATTTGATACCAAAAATACTTTAAAATTACCTGCTGAAAATGGTAAGAAGGCCTCTCTTCTTCGAAATTTCCCCTCTGAATCCAAGAAATGCTCAGGATTGAAGACATCTGGAGTCTCCCACTCATTCTTATCAAACAGGACAGACGAAAGTATCGTACTAATAGCTGTGCCCTTAAATAGAGATATACAATGTGGTCATCAGCTTTTTATAAATAATTTACTGACGTATTTACAGACTAATGTTGATCTGTGGCTGAGTCTGGTAAATAGCCCCTTACCTTAGGAATAAAGTATCCTCCGAGTGTGCAGTCTTTACAGGCCATTTTAGGGAATCCCAGGGGAACAATATTTCCAAACCTTTGGGTTTCATGGATAACGGCATCAGTGTAAGGTAGGTTGGGTCTGTCAGCTAGGGTCGGCTGGCGAGACTGTCCGATCACTCTGTCTATTTCTGCCTGGACTTTTTCTGAAAGGAGAAACAGTAACAACTGATACAGACAGCAATAACCATCACAGTCACATTTGCCTAAAATCATCCATGTATATTCTTCAGGTTTTTCTGATTTCTGTAGTTTGTGGCTGCCCATCTTTTGTGTCACCCTTCCTCCTGTCATTGACTGTCATTGACTTCACAGAAATCAATAACAGTGTACCATGTAGAAGTATATCTCAGTTCTTAAAATGCATGAATGTCTAGAAGGTCTGGGTTCGATTCCACCTTGGCCCGGGCCCCCCTCTCTCTCTGTGTGGAGTTTGCATGTTGTCCCTGTGTCTGCGTGGGTTTCCTCCAGGTACTCCGGTTTCCTCCCACAGTCCAAAGACATGCAGTTACTGGGGTTAGAGCAGTGGTTCTCAAATAGTGGGGCGCGCCCCCTTTTGGGGGCGCGGTGCGATACCTGGGGGGGCGCGTGTGACCCTGGGGAACAGGCTTTTTTTTGGGGGGCCGTACTAGTATAAAGTGTAATTGCGCATCCACTACAGTAGGCGGCAGTGGCGCTGTCATTGTTACTTCTGTCACGTTTGCGACAGTGCAACATTTTACGACTTACAAGACAACAGGTTTGCCTTGGTTAGCAGTGTTGAGTCAACAGAAAGCTCCGACTGCGTTCTGCCTATAGCCTCCGTTATTCAACATAACAACCCCCAACATGAAAAAGTTTTTAACAGGGATGAAAAGAAAAGCGGAGAGAGACAAAGATAATGAGACAAAAGAAAGTCACCCGAAAGCTAAGACGAGGAAATACGACGAAGCGTATTTAGCGCTTGGCTTCACTGTCACTACAGTTGGAGAAGAGGAAAGACCGGTGTGTTTGCTGTGTCTAGTTGGTCAAACATGTTTACAGTTTAAACAAGGATTTATTTATTTTTAATTTCAGGCAATGATGCACTTAAAATCTTTTCTGTTGCAGACTTAAAACACAATTTAATAAAGTTATTCTTTGTAAGTTTGACCATATGTCTTTCTTTTTTTCTTTAATGTTAATAAGGATAAAATGTTATGCAGAGATGGATAGTCACAGTGGGGAGTGGGGGGCGCGAATAGTTTTCTTCTTGCTAGGGGGGGGCGTAACAGAAAATAATTGAGAAGCACTGGGTTACAGTAACTGGCTACTCTAACTTGCCCATAGGTGTGAGTGTAGATGGTTGTTTGTACAGGGTGTACCCTGCCTCTTGCCCCATGAGCAAGGATGTCTCATTTCATCCTGATGCCTCTCTTGTCCGCACTTCTTTTACTTCTTTGTCAGGGGGGACTAAGACATGAAGAGAGGAGCTGAAGAGGGGAATCGAGGATGTGCAATCTGAGAAATAATGACATGGAGGAGAGAGTGATAAGGCACTAACCCTGTATCTCTGGGTAGTTCATCACAAATGCTAGGGCCCAGCGTAAAGTGGTGGAAGCTGATTCTGTTCCAGCCTCAATCAGGTCCAGGGTGCAAACCAGAAGTGTTTCTGTATTAAAGCCAGCATGAGGATCCTCTTTTTTCTAATGTAACAAAAAATATTAATTATTATCCACAGTACTGGGCATATTTAGGCTAGTTACATTATTACCAATGAATTTCATGACCCTGTGGTTTGTGCTTTTGATTCATTTGATTACTAGGGATTTATTTAGCCTGACATGTTGCTGTTCATTGACAAAAGTAATAAATACAAATTTACTGCAAAGCAACTAATGAAAATCAGTCATTGCTTTTGAATTGTGGTTTAAGATGATTATTTAAAACAAATTATAAAAAAAGGCCTGGAAAAAAATATAGCAACTTTATTGCTCAGCCTTAGGATTACGATGATTGCCCTATCCCCCTTTTGAGGTAATAGCTGAAATGATTTTATAACACTCAGTGAGACTTCTCCAGCTGTCGACATGTATTTTGGCCCCCTCCCAGACTGCTCCAGCTGTCTCAGGTTTGAAGGGAGAAGACAGAAGAAAAAACTGTGACAGAACTGTGCTTTGTCTCATCACTCCAAAGGATAGAAGCTCTGTCAGTATGTACTTTGCCATTTTAGCCTCACGTTTTATTATTTGCTTTCAGCAGGGGTGTGGTAGCTTTCTGTGGTCCATGTTCAGTATGGTACACCATCATCTTTGTCCTGGACAGTTTCATTAATTTTGTGATATTTCTGCTATACCATAATTCAAAAGTAATATTTGATTTTAGTTCATTTTCTTTAAATTTTTATTCATTACTTTTGTCAGTTCAAAGTTATTTTGGTGACCACTGAGGGTTGCAGAATTGTTGTGGTTCATATAAACGCGCATTAAAACATGCCTCATGTTTTAATGCAAACTTTAAAAAAAGAACTTAACAGGGTTCATAGGCTTTGGTAGAAATATATTTGTGTTACCTTCTCCATCTCTGACAAATATGCATCAACAAAATCACGAGGGTCATCTGGGTTCCAGTCCTCCTGGTGCTTTTCAATTTCCCTATTCAAGAAAGCCACGATCTCCCTGTAGTTGGCATGGACAGTTTGGTGAGGTCCTGGCAGGTACTTCATGATGCCAGGAAAGGCATCATACAGCTATTGATGATGATAAACTGATTAAAAGACCAACAACACAGTTTGTTTTTATGGTAACAACATAACAATTTAAAGAAGGAATACCTGCGTCTGAGCGGAACCAGCAAGCACGACCGCTTCATTGTCCAGCTCCAGAATCTTGCGAAAGCTTGGATCACTGTATTCAAAGCGATGTCCAAAGACCACAGAGGAGATGATGTTACCGACTGCATTTGTAATGGTGTATTGGGGGTTGAATGGTCTTCCTGGGAAGATGTCAAATCAAGCATAAATAAATGGCAAAAAAAAGAAAAAGAAATGATTCCAGTGCATGAGAAACGCTTCAGTCACGTGAATTTCTGCAGTCTGCTTGCCTTGCTCCTCATTGAAAGCTTCACAAAGAAAGTGGCACTCCACTTCAATGTACTTCTCCAGCGACTTCTGGCCCTCTCCAAAGTAACGCAGGTGGGTGTTGGCAAACTTCCTCTGTTTCTTCCAAAGGTAACCATTGCTCAGAGCTATACCTATTAGAGTGTCATACTGAATTAATAAATGTTGAGGCATGAAGAACCAAGAACTTACCAGAGGCTGCCAATGGACTAAGAACTATAAAGATTGTATTAGAAGTTTTGCATAATTTTATGCATGATTTTGCACTGTTTTGGATAGTGGTGCAAGAAATTCTGCTTAATCAATGGTAAACAAGTATTAGCATCAAAATGTAAATAAAAATATGATTATTTTGCCAAAACGCCACTCATTTTGCAATCACATAACATGGTTGGATTGAAATCATGCGTACGCTAGAACAAAGTAAAATATGTGCCTAAAATATTTGTAGAAAGCAGTGCAGCATGTAATACTTGAAATACAAAATTATTGCCTTGACAAAGAGAATGGTGCAGCAGAAAATATATGCAATAGCACACGTTTTGACCCACTCACCAATACCCTTAAATATAACATGGAAAAGTGGGACGATTGGTCGATCAACAAAGTTGTCCAGCTGGCTGACAAGAGCCTCTTTGACCATCTTGTATCCTGTAACAAACACCACCCTCTCACTGCCCCTCCTCAAACTGAACACCGGGCCGTACTTCTGAGCCAGCTGCATTCAGAAATAAATCAAGAGGAGAAATGTTTCACAGACACGTTGCTATTCCTTTGGTAATAAAGACAATTTTGTCAGACTTAATATGTTTCAAGGAGTAGAAAAAACACAGTTTTGAAAAGGAGCTATGCTGAAGTCAATAAATCCTCACTAAAACTTTAAAATGTCTTTAACAGTTGGACTCCTGTCCATTTGTTGCTATTTACTGTGCACATGATATTGACCAGGCTACTAATTGTATTTTGCACTGCAAAGATCAAGTGCATGCACGTACTGCAAGTGTTAACATTCAGCTCACCTCCTCCATTGTTTTGTAGTCTACTCCAGTGAAGACATTTCCTAAAAGAGGCACAGCCCAGGGACCTGGTGGAAAGTTGTGAGGTCTCCGATTTCGTATCACATCAGCCAAAATTACCAGTACAAAACCGAGCAACAGCCAACTAGTAAAATTCATGCAATCAAAAAGGGCTTGAAAAATCATGATGAAAGTATAAGAAATCTGCCTGAAGAGAAACAGTGTGAGCCAGAGGACAGGGCTGTGGTATGTATGTTGTTATCAGGGTGCAGTGGACTGAGGAAAAAGAGGCCCCAAGCATGTTACATAACACTAATGTATCAGGAACTCTGGGGGCTGGAACATAAACTCTTTCAGCTGGCTGCTGACTATAAGCGTGTATGTTAAATGTTACACAGTAACAGTATAATTATGAAATGAAAGGTCATTCACCGGTGGCAAACAATCCAGGCAGGAAGTTGTGATGAGTAAACAGGCAAAGGTCTTTCACAAGGAACAATAAATAACAGCTCAAAGAACAAAAAAGCTCCACTCCAGTGAGCACTGAGATAATCTGAAAACACAGTAGTGCTTGGTGGGGAGTCTCCGTATGGAGGAAACTGATTAGATGACATCATATTATAAACAAAACTGGCCAGTAAAAAATGTAAATAAAGGTGGGTCTTCACTTAGTAAAATGGTTTTTTTTTAATTTATAAAATAAATAAGTACAATACTGAATGAGCTGAAATGCTTCACTGATGAAATCAGTCGCACCATTAGTGCAAATAATCAAATTACAAAAACTGCTTGCTGAAAGTCCCAACACTACAGTAGACCACAAAAAGAAATCCCATAACAAAGTGTGTGCATAAATAATAAACATCTTGCTTATATATTGTAAGCATCATGCCATGACTCTATGGTCAGGTTTTTTTTTATTCAAAAACATAACCAAGGCATTTTTACATAAATGAACACATTTATAAAAATATGTAATTGTACATACCGAGTGAGTAATTTTAAAATTCATGTTATTGCTAAGAAAATTCAGATTATTGAATCTAAACTAAATCTAAAATGTATTTTCCCCCAAACATTAAGTGTTATTTTTGTCATATAAAAAAATTAAATTCAAAATCAGTGAATGATTTTTGTCTTCTTAGATACAACATTTGATATGTTTTTTATGTTCTATTGTGAATAAAATATGGGTTTTGCAAAACATTACTCTCTGTTTCTATGTACATTTGACAGCATCCCAACTTGTAAACAAAATTGCAGATTTGGACCTAGAGGTCATTGACATTCACCTGTGAAAACCCATCAGAACTCATTCATCCATCTATTTTCCTAATGATTCCTTTCCAGTGAAACCCCTCCAATTTTTCACAGTTCTTCCCATTTGGACTGTTGAAGTTCTCCTGTAGAACAATATTGTTGTCAGATGTGGTAAACTCCAGCTTTCCGCTGAAGATTCCTAAGGAGGTTGAAGTCTCTGAATACCTGCTCAAGCAGGTATGAGCACAAACTTTGAGGTCTATGGCCTGGCAGACCTTAAATGATAAATACATAATAATCTTTATGGATGCTAATGATAATACAGCCAGGCAGTCAGATAATCCAGTTACTGTCTTTCTGCTCTGTGGATGTACAACACCATGCCCTGGCTGATGAAGTTGCTGCCTGGACCTCACCAGAGGACATTTAGCTTGATAAAGAAGATAACTGAATTTGTAGAAATTAAGATAAAAGAACACAGAGAAACCTTTGACCCTTCATCACCAAGAGACTAAATGGGTTTGTTTCTTGTTTGTTCTTACATCTATAATAAAATATGTAAACATACAGATTCATATATACTTATACTTTTGTGTAACTTTAATTATAGATTTATGTACATAATATACATAAATAAAAAAAATGCTTTTTTCGATTTGCAAGTAATTGCATACAGTTTTTAGTTACATTTTACACAGTGTGAAAGATTTCAGAACATGTTTTGTATTTATATTATTTATATAATGAAATATAATAATTGTCTATTGTGCCATTGATAGAAGGAAGACAAAGATTCTGGTTTTTACCTCGAAAATTTGAGTGCTTGCACCTTGGACCTGTTTGGAGCTGGAACTGAAACTACGACTACTACTTTACACTGGGGGCTTCTGTACATGATCCATTACCCTGACATACAAGGTGTCTGTATGAGTAATATCTACTGTGTGTACATGTTTTGTGAGCATCTTACAGATTATATTTTCAGGGGCTTCTCAAAGCTTTGGTTTTGTACTGGGAGAAGAAAAGAATTATGCAACATCAATTTTAGCCAACTACACAACAAACATCATTTCCTGTTTTTCCTGTGTGCAGAGAAAGTCCAGGCTGAGATAGATGCTGTGGTTGGTTCATCCAGACAGCCATCTACAACTGACAGAGAAAACATGCCATTCACTGATGCAGTTATCCACGAGATCCAGAGAATGGCAAATATTGTCCCTCTTAATGTGGTCCACATGGCAAACAGGAACACAACTCTGGATAAGTACTCCATTCCAAAGGTACACAATCCACCAGTAATAAATGTGTAGTTACAAAGAACAAAGTGATTATAAATGATGGCTAAAGGACAGTTACAACTGACTCAGGGATCCTCAAATGAGAGCTGTTGATGGTAAGAAAATGTAGCTAATAGTGATGTTCCAATTTTGCCTTTTTAACAAATTGTACTTTTTAGGGTACCATGATCATGCCTACATTGCACTCTGTTCTTCATGATGAGTCTATCTGGGAAACTCCACATTTGTTCAATCCTCAACATTTTCTGGACCAGGATGGCAAATTTAGAAAGAGAGATGCCTTCATTCCCTTTTCTGCAGGTTAGTCATTACTCACAATCCTTTTAAACCCAGTTAAACACTGTTTTAGGCAGTGGTAAAACAGATACTGCGTGTCACCGATTACCATCACTGCTTACAATTATGTAATTAAACTTGTTGTTTTCTATATTCTCAGGTAAGTGTGTGTGTCTTGGGGAGCAGCTGGCCAGGATGGAGTTATTCCTGTTTTTTACCGCCCTCCTGCAGAGGTTTTCACTGTCTGCACCTGCTGGAGAGAAGCCCAGCCTGGAGTTCAAGCTGGGAGCCACACGCTGTCCTAAATCTTATCGTCTGTGTGCTGCACCACGTTAAAGCATCAGTTATCTTAAACTAAGCATGTCTGTCTCTCAGCTCACCGAATGACTGTCTTTTGCTATATTATTCTTAAAGTAATTAAGAATATCTGACATACAGTTCTCTCTTTAAAAAAAATAGTAGTATCTAGTAAAATATAATATATAATAAGTATTTTAATTCTTCTAAGCTTGTAGGATTTTGTTAATAAATCCTGATACATAATTAACATAAACAAGTTTTTTCTAATATGCAATAAAATCCATCCGTCCATCCATCCATCCATCCATCCACCCATCCATCCATCCACCCACCCATCCATTTTCTTCTGCTTAGCTGAACCGGGTGGGGGTGCAATAGAAGTTTCTTAAAGTACATTTAAAACGAACAAAGAAAACAAAATAAATATATTCCTTTAAAACACTGCCCAGAGAGTGAGCTGTTTGCACTCTCAGAGTGCTTCTTGTTCATGTATAAGTTTTTTTCAGCTTCCAAGAAATCTCACATTTCCCCTCTCGTTTAAATGAGAGGGGACATTATTCTCACTATAATTTCCAGTAATAAGATCGCCATGATCCAGTGATACTTAGCCTTGGATTATTCTCATATGCACATTACCTAGGGCAGAACTGGTTTCAGGTACCACATATTGGTCAAATAGAAGAAATGAATCCTTAATTCCCTTTGAAGATCATTTTTTTCTTTTCTCTCTCTCTCTTTTTCTTCTCTCTCTCTCTCTCCCACTTTTGGTTCCTGAAATTATTTTTACTTATTCTTTGTTTATGGAATTGTTCTTCAGTCTCATCTGTAGAGAGATATTAATTTCATTAAAAGTTGCAATAAAAAAAGTATTTTTCCCTTATTATTAAGAAAGTTATGTGGAAAAGAAGATTTTTACAGGATTCTGTGCTGTGCTAAAAAACCCACCTCATGTCCCCAAGTCTCATGTGTGCAAAACAAGTCCAACTCACCATACCTCGGTAGCTTGTAGAACCACTTTCAACAACAATGACTTTTCTATGCGACTCTATCAGTGTGTCTCTGAGGAATTTGGCCCACTCTTTATAATTTTGCTTCAGTTCACTGAGGTGCGCAGGCATTTGTTTATGCTCAGTTCTCTTAAGGTCCAACCACAGGATTTAGTCAGGTTGAGGTCTGGACTTTCACTTGGGAATTGCAACACTTCGATTCTTTCTTTTTTTTATGACTGAAAGGGGCCCAGGTCCTGTGGCTGCAAAACAACTCCAATCATCTCCTTTCCACCACCATACTTGGCATGTTGATGGAAGGGTGATGATTGGTATGAAGTGTTTGTGTTAATAGGAAAAATTTCATTTTTGCAAAATATGGTGCTGTGGATTATGGCCATGATCTGACCTTGGGGGGAAGTTGCTGAAATATCTACTGCTGGGAAGATAAATTTTTCACAGGACTGCATAGTAATCAGTTATGTTAACCAAACTAAATCATTACACAATAAATTTTTTAGTAATGTACTAATAAAATGCACTCACACCAAATCAAGACTGGTATCCTTCTAGCTCCCATAGAGGAGAACTGGCACCCTCCATACAGTGAGGGAAATAATTATTTGACCCCCTGCTGAATTTGTAAGTTTGCTTACTAACACCACTCTGCATTTATTGCTTCCAAATTCAGATAAAACTGGCCTGCAGTAACACTGTGAGAAATCTTGGAGTCATTTTTGACCAGGATATGTCCTTCAATGCACATATTAAACAAATATGTAGGACCGCTTTTTTGCATTTGCGCAATATTTCTAAAATTAGAAACATCCTTTCTCAGACTGATGCTGAAAAGCTAATTCATGCATTTATTACTTCTAGGTTGGGCTATTGTAATTCGTTATTATCAGGCTGTCCTAAAAACTCCCTGAAAAGCCTTCAGCTGATCCAAAATGCTGCAGCTAGAGTACTGACAGGGACTAGAAAGAGAGAGCAGATTTCTCCCATATTGGCTTCTCTTCATTGGCTCCCTGTTAAATCTGGAATAGAATTTAAAATCCTTCTCCTCACCTACAATAATCAGGCCCCATCTTATCTCAAAGACCTCATAGTCACCATATAACCCAAACAGAGCACTTCACTCTCAGACTGCTGGCTTACTTGTGGTTCCTAGGATATTTAAGAGTAGAATGGGAGGCAGAGCCTTCAGCTTTCAGGCGCCTCTTCTGTGGAACCAGCTTCCAGCTTGGATTCGGGAGACAGACACCCTCTCTATTTTAAGATTAGGCTTAAAACTTTGCTTTATGATCAAGCTTATAGTTAGGGCTGGATCAGGTGACCCTGAACCACCCCTTAGTTATGCTGCTATAGGCCTAGGGTGCTGGGGGGGTTCCCATAATGCACTGTTTCTTTTCATTCACCTTATTTACTTTGTTTATACTCCACTCTGCATTTAATCATAAATTATTTTTAATCTCTGGCTCTCTTCCACAGCATGTCTTTCTCTCTCCTCAGCCCAACCGGTCGCGGCGGATGACTGCCCCTCCCTGAGCCTGGTTCTGCTGGAGGTTTCTTCCTGTTAAAAGGGAGTTTTTCCTTCCCACTGTCGTCAAGTACTTGCTCATAGGGGGTTGTGATTGTTGGGGTTTTCTCTATAATTATTGTAGGTCCTTTACCTTGCAATATAATGCCCCTTGAGGTGACTGTTGTGATTTGACGCAATATAAATAAAATTGAAACTGAATTGAATTAACAAAGAAATTAACCATTTGTAATTTTTATGGTAGTTTCATTTAAATGGAGAGAGACAGAATATCAGCCAAAACTCCAGGGCCTGGCCACCTTGCAGTCATTGAGTCAACCATGAACTGAAATATGAGGCCATCTGTATGACAGGGAAACTTGGCCCAAACTGAGCCATGCAGCAGGACAATGATCTCAAACACAACACATCTACAATGGCCGAAAAAGAAAAGAAGCAGTGTTGCAATGGCACAAAGTCCTGACCTCAAACTGGTTGAAATTCTGTGGTAGGGCCTTAGGAGAGCTGTGCATAAACGAATGCTTGCCAACTTCAATGAAGTGAAGAAAATTCCTCCAGTGATGTGAGAGACTGATAGTCATACAGAAAACAGAAATTCCTGGAAAAGCCAAAGCCCTGTTTTTATGTGGAAACTGAGGCCTCTGGTGTTTTACATAACAAACAAAACAGAGCAACCATCAGCCAGCAAAGTCTATACAAACTGAGCTTGGAAAGTCGTGATAAAAGATGTTTTTAAAATGACATATATTTCAATTAGAATGATAAAGAGTGCAGAACAGTTCACAGAAAAAAAAACACTGATCTTGAGCTGTACCAACTGAAAGGGATTTTTTACTTTTGTCATATTACACCTCTTCAAGTTTCATGAAGGCGATCCAGTTAGTTTTTCTGTAACAAAGAGAGAAAACAACCAGGTGTAATGCAGTGTAATGAGCTACTTGGTGGGGGTAAAAAGAAAATCCTCATATTACCAGGGTAAGGCATTCAGTGTATCTGGGAGAAAGAGGCCCCAACCATGTTACAGAACACCAAGGACCTCTTGGGAATTCGGATGTAAATAACAAGGCTGGAGCTTGAGCTCTTCCAGCTGGTTGCAAAATGAAACATGCTGGAAATAAATGAAACATTCTCACATGTTTAGCTCTATACTTTACAAAAATCTGTTTTGATGTTTTTAAAGTCCCCCTTTTTTTTTTTACAAAATTTAAACAAATGTTTATAAACTTTTTAATGTTAAATATAAATGCTGCAGGTTGAATATAAACATCAGCTCAAAATGTTAATAGTTAAAGCTAAATGTCATGTGAAACTAAAACTCAATATTTAGCTAATATGCAAAGTATATCTTAAAATTATGTTTAAATGAATGTACTTAGTTACTTTCCTCTACTGTCTGTAATAGGTTAAGCATACGTAAACCTAATTTGATGTATTCAACATGAACCTAATGGTTATTCTGTTTATGGCCATAGATAGCTGATAGGTAAACTGCAGGGACATGATGTGATACGAGTCTCTTTGAAAGCTAATGTTCTTTTTTTTTAATGTCATAACTATTTTCAGGGTGTCAGATGCTTTATTGACTGTCTTCCTGTTCTGTAGGTTTACAACACATTGCCATGGCTGATGAAGTGGCTGCCTGGACCTCACCGAAAGATATTCACTCTGACCCAAAAGATAATTGACTTTGTGGAAATCAGGATCAAAGAACACAGAGAAAACCTCAACCTTTCGTCACCAAGAGACTACATCGATGCTTTTCTCATAGAAATGGGGGAAGTGAGTGTTTTAAAGAGGTGGATTTGTTCATTTTTTACATTTCTAATGAAATATGCCTTATGTTTCCCACTTCTGTCTTGTGTCTCTGATAGAAGGAGGATGAAGACTCTGGTTTTAGTCTCAGAAATTTGTGTTTTTGTACCCTGGACCTGTTTGGTGCTGGAACTGAAACTACTACCACCACTTTACACTGGGGACTGCTATACATGATCTACTACCCTGACATTCAAAGTGGGTGTATGAATAAAAACAAATTTGTGAGCATCTTTCCAGTATTTTTTTTTCTAACAGGCCATTTTTGTTTTGGGAGAGTAAGTGTAGGATGTGTTAATATTCTACTTAGTTGTCTATGCAGCACACAGACTTTTCAAATCAGTTCAAGTCTATTTGTAATTCAGGATCATTTTAATATGACTAAATCATAAAAACAGTCACCAGTTTATGTTCTCACTGTGTGCAGAAAAAGTCCAGGCTGAAATCGACGCTGTGGTCGGTTCATCCAGACTGCCCTCTCTGACTGACCGAGAACACATGCCCTATACTGATGCAGTCATCCATGAGATCCAGAGAATGGGCAACATCGTTCCCCTCAATGTGGCCCATGTAGCAAACAAGGACACTACAGTGGATAAGTACACAATCCCAAAGGTACACAAAGGCATCGTTAAGAAAAAAAATTCACAATACTTTTTTTTCCTCAGATAGATTTTGAATGAAAATTAGGACCACCGACTAAAACAGTTTTTTTAATGCCACGATCCTTAAAGTTGATTGTCGTCAATAACATTTTGTTTTGAACTCCAGCACTTCCTTAACTATAAAAATTACTATAATGTCATCAACAAATCAACATTGCATGTGATAAGATGGAGTAACACTGTACCTGCTTCAAAGAGCCACTCCAACCTGACCACAAAATGTATCTCATAAAATGTGTGTGTGCATAAAACAAAGAGAGAGAGCCAACAAGAGCGGGACATGCATGAGAGTAATTGAAATGTTGAGACTTCCCAAAACATACTTGGGAGCAAACATTAAAAAGACTGTGAATACAGGTCAGGGGGGGGAGTGGGGAGGGACACAGTACTAAGCGTGTGAGTACTAGCTAAGATACAGCAGTGCTGTGCAGCACCAACATGCTTTGGTTAATATCTGTAAAATGATACTGATAATTGGAATGATGATATAATTTGTATGTAAATACTATTTTATATAGTAATATTGCAAAACATGGAATAAAAACATCAAAGATTTAACACAAATGCTGAAGAGAAATGTTTAAATAACCCTTTTAATTAGCAGTATCTCTTCAGGGTACAATGATCTTACCTGCTCTTCACTCGGTCTTAAATGACAAGACGATGTGGGAAACTCCAGACTCCTTCAACCCTCAACACTTTCTGGACCAGGATGGTAAATTCAGGAGGAGGGAGGCCTTCATTCCTTTTTCTATGGGTTAGTCAATTATTACAGCCCTTTAAAATCCAGTTAAAGGCTATTTGAGACAACTACTCTAAAGAGGCAAAATTACAAAAGGAGAATATCATGTCCCGCCATTTACAATAACAGTGCTAGCTGTGGTAGGGGAGTGGTGTCTTAATGTATCCTTATTTAGTTCCAGAGCTGCAGCAATAATCTCTGATCAAAAGGGATTAACTTTAAAATTGTGTGAATAAAACTTGAGTGTCTTATCGTGTGTTCAGGTAAGCGTTCATGTCTCGGGGAACAGTTGGCCCGGATGGAGTTATTCCTGTTTTTCACCTCCCTCCTTCAGAGGTTTTCCTTCTCTGCACCTGTCGGAGAGCAGCCCAGTCTGGAGTTCAAGTTAGGAGTCACTCGCAGTCCCAAACCTTACCTCCTCTGTGCTGTGCCACATTAAACCACAAGTCCTCCTGATTGGAGCACATATTTTTCTCAGCACTTAATCACTCTCTTCCTAATATCTGCGATATTACAATTTTTTTCTAGAATAATGTGAATTCTTATTTCCTCTCAGCCACTGTGCCTTATCAATTAATATTTATATATTATTAAATCACTGTATTAAAATATGTAGAGCATTTTTATTTTATTTTATTTTTTTTAAATCTCTGGGAACACTTTCTTAATGTTCTTTCCACTGAACATTAAATTAAATTTGTCACACCTGCCTCAGACTTGATGTGCTCAAATAAATTACATTACCATTAAGGTTTGTGTTTAAATGTACAATGCAGGTTCAAACTGGGGTGTGAGAGGTGGGGGTGCTGTTTATCAGTTTGAGAACATATGATGTAATCGGGATATATACGCTGGGTTTTGTGAAAATGAATTTTCAATAAACAATTTGCCCTTTATTTAAAAGCCTTCAGTCATCTGCTTCTGTTAGTTGTAAATTTCTAAGTTCAAAGTTCAAAGTTCAGAAAATTTGCAGGCCTTATGCTTGAGATGTTCTTTATATTTATATAAATGCAAACCATACCAAATAACCAGTGAGAGAAAATCACAAAAATGGGAGTAATTATAGTGAAGAATTTAAATCCTATTGAGAAATCCCATTACCACACAAATACTTAAAAAGAGACCAGTCATTCAGCAGCAGTTCACATCCTGCTTATAGAGTGTGCATGTTCTCATGAGAAGAACAGTTCCAGAGTGGTAACAGTAACACCAGAAAGAAGGAGCATGGTGAAAGAAGTATCAGAGCCTGAAGGTGGAAGTGGAACAGATTTAGAAGATGAAGTAGTGGGTGTACTGGAGGCTGGAACCTGCAAACTGGGAGAGTGACTTCAGCAGATTCCAGGTACAACTTCTGAAGTCTGCGTCCAGAAGAAATCAAGTTCTAGGAACATCTACAGAAGCTGAAGAGAGCTAACGAAACATCTGCCTGTCTGGAGATGAGATATTTCTATCTGCTTAAATCATCTTTTAGTTGGTGATGATTTCACCATGTTAATATCAGCTTTCAAAAAGTGATCCATGTTACTGTAAGCCCCTCTGCTCCATTTCCACTTACCAGCTATGATGCTGAAAATTGCACCAATTGCAGGAAGTAAATAAAACAACCTATAGCTGTGTGTAAATCCTACTACACTGAAATATATTGTTACATACAGTTTTAATAACCACATTAACTCAAGTAATTTACATATGCAGAATTTTAAGTACCTAAGGGCACTTAAGTAGTTAGGGGCTTTAAATTTTATACTTTATTAGAAAAGTTATAAAATAAGGTAAATGATTGAGTAATGAAAAAGTTACATTTTACAGGGGTGGCTATTTGTAATTTTCAAAAGTTAATTTTTCTAATACCTGCTTAAATAACAGAAGAGGTTTTTTTTCCCACTGCATTTTGCACTATTAAATATTGCACTGCTTTTTGCACCCTCTGCACCAGTTACTGCAGGAGAGTCAAAGTACAATGTACACTGTTTTGACAGTCTAGTATGCCCCAGTTACTGTTGCTTACTGCATGCATTTGGGACAGGGCTGCATTGTAATTAAGTGAGATATTCTATCCGACCTCTGTTTTGTTGTGGTAGCGCAGTTAAAACTCTGAGTGAATTAGTTCAGCATAAACAAGTGAAGACATGGAGGCAGTATACAGTGTGATCGGCTTGGAGTGGATAGACACCAGAAGCATTTTAATATTTTTGTGTGTTTTTCTGCTGTTGATGGATTTTCTGAAGAACAGAGTGCCGAAAAACTTTCCTCCTGGACCTTGGGCTCTTCCTTTCATTGGTGACCTTCATCGTGTCCAACCTTCGAAACTCCACCTGCAGTTCACAGAGGTCTGACCTATATATAAAAATAAGATATTATATGTAAACAATTGCTGAATGTTTAAAGTAACACTCTATTTTGACCCCTTTTAAAATGCCATTTTTCTCATTAGAAGATGGATAAGTGGGAGAAAATGTATGGATGAATAGATGTTGAAATACTTAATAAAATTTTACAACCCATTTGGGAAGACCCTGTGGAAAATATTTACTCAAGTGCAAAAAGGTGGCCAAATAGACTTTATCCTTTATTCCCTCAGTTATTCTGGATGTTTTATCCACCAGGTTTGTCATATTCTGTGGAACAAAAGGACTCAAATGTAGACTTCAGAGATAGAATTAATAAACAAAAAAGAACCTTTATTTAAGCACAGCAGAAGTCCAAAGGGCAGCAGATAGGAAAGTCCATGAATATAAACAGAAGACTGCTGGTGATGACAACAGGAACACAGTGGGAGGATAACCAAAAACAGTACAACACAACAAAGAACTAAAGTGAGGCTTACACTGCTCAAAAAAAAATCTAGTTAGTTAAGTAGCAGAGGGGGGGTGTTAATCACTTTCAGCTGCTTTCGTGTTAATGAAATTAACAACAGTTGCACTAGAGGGCAACAATGAGACAACCCCCAAAACCTATGATTTCATAGGTGGAGGCCACTGATATTTTCCCCTCCTCATCCTTCCTGTTTTTTTTTTTGGCTAGGGTACTACTGTCTGGGCAACGGCACCCTGACTGCCATTAGGTATCGGGATGAAATCCTTGGACCCACTGTCAGAGCCTATACTGGTGTAGTGGGTCCTGGGTTCCTCCTAGTGCATGACAATGCCTGGTCTCATGTGGCAAGAGTATGCAGGCAGTTCCTGGAAAATGAAAGAACTGATAGCATTGACTGCCCCCCACATTTACCTGACCTAAATCTAATAGAACATCTCTGGGACATTATGTTTCGGTCCATCTAATGCTGTCAGGTTGCACCTCAGACTGTCCAGGAGCTCATTGATGTCCTGGTCCAGATCTGGGAGGAGATCCCTCCGGACACCATCAGTTGTCTTATTAGGAATTAAATTTTGGGAAAATGGGCTAGCAAGCCACATCTTTTTTTTTTCTTTTCTTTTTTCACTTTGATTTTAAGGGTATGAATTCAGCCCTCTGTAGGCTGATGATTTTCATAAAACAATGTGG
This sequence comes from Archocentrus centrarchus, assembly GCF_007364275.1. Classification (NCBI taxonomy): domain Eukaryota; kingdom Metazoa; phylum Chordata; class Actinopteri; order Cichliformes; family Cichlidae; genus Archocentrus; species Archocentrus centrarchus. The sequence continues at coordinate 26,534,849 of NC_044349.1, read as the reverse complement.
CATCCTTTAGTTCCTAACACATTACCCAGCTCATATCAGTACAGATATCCAACACACACACACACACACACACACAGGTGTAATGCAGAATGAGACACAGCTGGGGAAGCAAACACACCAGAACTAAATCAAGGTAACAAGGATGTAAACTCCACATAGATCATCATGATTCAGGCACCTAAACATTTCACACAGCCACATCAAAGCCCCATGAAGGCTCTTATCCTCATCAAACTTACCAGCTTTTGAGGATATTAGTTTACCAACTGCGCAAAGAGGTTAAACAATGCTGCTGCATGGGCATGTGCTTGTTATTAAAAGAAGAAATCCAATCAAGGGAATAAAATATACTCATCACCATACCTGTCCACTGTCTGTGTTCAGTTTGCAGAGAAATATGGAAACATTTTCAGTCTTCGAATCTTTGGTGGAAGAGTTGTGGTCCTTAATGGCTACAAGCTGTTCAAAGAAGCTCTGGTCCAACAGGGAGAAGACTTCACATATCGTCCCTCAGTGCCCTTGTTTGATGTATTATTTGGGAATAAAGGTAGTGCATTTATTTATTTTCAAAAGTAATTAATTAGTAATTAATTAGAATAGCATCAACAGAACCACCAAATGAGGGATGCTAACATATTCCAGTTAGTTCCAGTTACCACTGTGTGTATGTGTGTTTCCAAAGGTCTTGTGATGTCAAATGGATATCAGTGGAAGCAACAGAGGAGATTTGCTCTTCATACACTCAGAAACTTTGGTCTAGGCAAGAAGACCCTGGAGTTATCCATCCAGCAGGAGTGCCAGTATCTCACAGAAGCTTTTGCAGCTCAGCAAGGCACACAAATATCACACTGACATTTTCCACACAGTTTTCTGTTTGTTACATGTACACCATTTTTGTGTTCCAACAAAGACACATGCCCCAAAGCATCAGTGCATAAAAAAATTGCAATTGTCAGATGTTGCAGAAACATTATTCTTTGCAGAGCTCAAATAGTTAGTTTAGATTTTTTTTTAAATAATGCATACGTCTAGGCTGTTTTGCCTCTTGTCTTTTGGCATGGGTTCCTTTTAGTGCCTCTTATTCACATTGTCTATTTATTTTGCAGGAAAGCTTTTTAATGCCCAGCCAATGATAAACAACGCCGTGTCAAACATCATCTGCTGCTTGGTGTTTGGGAATCGATTTGAGTACGCCGATGAGCAGTATCAGTGTATTCTTCATAGCGTAAATGAGTTAATACACTTACAGGGAACCACGTGGGCACAGGTAAACCTCCTTTAAAACAGACAACAGCATTTAATAATCTTATTAAATCAGGGTGTGTCCATAATACATGTGTCATATTTATTCAAACAACAAGTGCCTCCTTATTCAATCAAATGCAGCAATCAGCCCCTCTAAAAATAAATTTGCAACTAAATTAACTTTAATTTTACTGTTCACTGGAACATATCAACTGAGTCTATAGAAACACATAGTAGAAAAGGTTTGTTGACTTAGTCCCAAAATAAGGTTTTTAAAGTTTTTCTTCTACCGTCTTTGGTGTTGTAGAATTCCCCCAAATATTTGAATTCAGGATTCTTTGAGTGCCATGTCTCTCACTAATGCATAACCCCTGAAACCTGATTTACCCAGATAGAAATGCCATAAGTGTTTCCAGACTGTCAAAGATTTGTTAATTGTCTTCCTGCTCTGTAGATGTACAACACAATGCCCTGGCTGATGAAGTTGTTGCCTGGACCTCATCAGAAGATATTCACTTTGACACAACAGATAATTGATTTCATAAAAATGAAAATCAGAGAACACGTAGAAAACTTTAACCCAGCATCACCGAGAGATTACATTGATGCTTTTCTCGTAGAAATGGCAGAAGTGAGTGTTGTGCTGCATTTTCTTTTTGTATTTCAAATGAAATATGTCAACAGATATTTATTTCTGTCTCGTGTCTCTGGCAGAAGGAAGGCAGTGATTCAGGTTTAGATCACAGCACTTTGAGCGCATGTACTGTGGACCTGTTTTTTGCTGGAACTGAAACTACTACCACTACTTTACACTGGGGACTACTTTACATGATCTACTACCCTGACATACAAGGTATGGATAATATACATATTAAATATTTATTGTTGAATGAGGACCCCCCCCCCCCCCCCCCAAGTCATCTGCAGTAGACAAGAACTGAGTTGTAGTTTTGTGTTTTTTAAATTTTTAAATATTTAAATTCATTATAGTTTCATTTAGTTTCTCACTCTTTTCAGTTTAATATATATTATTCTAAAAATGTTTAAATAGATAGTTTATTGATCCCAAAGGAAATTAGGACAACCAGCAGCTTAATACGCACAATAAATAGAATCCAAACAATGGAGGTAAAAAACTTGTACAAACTATACCAACAATACAGACTAACTGTACTAACGATACTGTTTTACAAACTATACTAAGCTGTAGTGCTTTGAGACAAGGAAACAAAAGAATACAGGGATATGAATGAGTGCGGTAGTGCAATATACATATATGTATGTGCAAACAATGCAGTGCAGTTTAGTTTACTTTTTTTTTTTTAATTATTATGAAATAGGTAGAATTTATCAGAGAACAAGAAGACCAGAATTGGTATTACAATGCAAAAAAAAACACTTTGTGAAAGTTTTTGACTGACACTCATGTAGACTTCCTCTTTTTTTTTAATAAATATAGTGTACTACTGCTTCCTCGTGTTTGACAAGAACTACTGTACTTTTTCTTGGTTCTAACTTTAAAAGTACACGGTCATATTTCAGTTAGTTTATTTTCTTCTTAAGTTTTTCTTTTTTTGAAACTTGTTTCCTGTTCACTGTGCAGAGAGAGTCCAGGCTGAGATCGATGCTGTGGTTGGTTCATCCAGACAGCCCTCTATGACTGACAGAGAAAACATGCCCTATACTGATGCTGTTATTCATGAGATACAGAGAATGGCCAACATCATCCCCCTCAACGTGGCTCGTATGGCATCCAAGGACACTACAGTGGATAAGTACACAATCCCAAAGGTACACAATGTATAAGAATTTCTGGCAGTATAACTGTTGAATAAAATATTTCTGGTCCAGCCACTTGAGACTGGCTCCAAAAGTTGATTCCCCCACACACTCATGGTAAAATACCCAACTAAACAACTAAAAGACATTTAAAGGCTGGATTAAAAATGGTTCTGATATCTGAGGATAGTGTTCTTGTTGCTTTTGAATTACCAAATTGGGCTTCTAAACCATGTGTGTGCTGTCTTCCATATATGGTAACTTCTGACTCCGGAAAAGGAAAATGGCAGCAGCCAAATCACTAATGTTGAAGCATCAAAATGCAGAGACCAAAACCAAAGGATGACTTCACAGTGGCTGTGTCCATCTTTTAGTCTCTGTTTTTGAAGTTATGCCCTCACTATGTTTGGTTTCTCAGATCTTTGCTGCTGTAGGTAGGCCCAGTAAAAAACAACTCCCCATGAATGAAGAGCTCTTTCTACAATGATTCATAAATACAGATAATGATACACTTATGGCCCTGCAGGAGACTGACAGCCTTTCAGGATGTACCCTGTCTTTTGTCCTATGACAGCGAGGATAGGCTCCAAATCTTACAAAATCCACCATTTTATCAAAATGGGACTGAATCAACAATGGTTTCACACTAGGTTCTCTGAAATCCTGCATGTGAGGACAATGTAACTTTAAGAAAACCAAATAAAAGGAGTGATAAGATCTGCAAGTTTATTTCTGCGCTCATTGGAACTGAAACCAGCCCTCTGTGACTGACAGAAAACATGTCCTATACTGATGCTGTTATTCATGAGATACAGAGAATGGCCGACATCGTCCTCTTCAATGTGGCTCGTATGGCAAACAAGGACACTAGAGTTGATAATTACACAATCCCAAAGGTAAACAATCCACATGTTAAGAAGTGTTTTGGCTACTGTTGAACAGCTGAAACAAACTTCCAAATGTTTAGGAGAACTTAAAATTGCTCTGTAATATTATTTTTCCTTTATGAACTGCTGCTCACTGTAGTGTTTCAACTGCTGTACCTGAAAATAACATAACTTTAATAAAACAGAAATCAAATGTTGATGTGAACTGAAATCAGTAACTGTAGGTGACATATTAATATGAAAAGCCAGAATAGTATCTGAAAAATAATCTAATTTCATGATGAAAACAGATAAATCCATTATCAACTATAGTTAATGGTTCAAATATTTAGTGAGCAATTTCACCTTTCTGCTCCTGTCACTTAAATAAATATTAACATTAATAACGCTGAGTGATCGCCGCTGAAGCACCCGTTACCGGCCCCTACATGCCATGAACAGCTGGTTAACACCAAGCTTATCATCGTGAAGGTGACTGAACTTTGAATTACCGTAATTATGCCACCATTTGTCCTATCGGAAAAATTCAAATGGTTTCTGAATATAGGATAGTTATGGCAATTGTTGCCAGAAGTCTGCGTACAGCAGCCCTTTTGAAGTACTTTGTGTCACAGATGACACTTTCAGCATTATAGGGTTAAAAACAGGCATGGTTCTGTCATGGAAATGAGCACACAGGCCCTGGAACACTTCCAGAAATCGCTGTCTGTGAACACAGTTCATTGTAGCATCCACAAATGCAGGTTAATCCTCTATCATGCAAAGAAGAAGCCGTATGAACATTGTGCAGAAATGCTACCATCTTCTCTGTGCCAATGCTCATCTAAGGAGGATCAGAACCACAGGTCAGGGAACTTGCTAGGAGAGGAAAAGAAGTTAAAATATTTTGTCAGACCTGGCCGGCAGGAGACCGTGAGTTAGGAGAAATCATTGGCTTACTTGACAAGAAGTGAAGTCCAACATGGCGAGGGCAGGTATGTTACTGGGCAGGACTGGAATCTCCAACAAGATGGCCGGTGTGTTCCTTTCGCAAGTTTTATCCCAACGTAGCATTATCCGTGATAGTGACTGGAATAGAGAGAGAGGACGTCCTGTGCCAGCTCTACAGGGTGTGTAGGTAGAGAACAGATGTGAGCTTGAGAACAAATAAAGTACAGGAGTAGGAAGCTATTTTCAGGAAGCTGATTTAGAGCACAAAGTGTGCCTGCACTGCTCCTTAAATTCAGCTGGTGATGACTTGATGAGTCGCAGGTGCAGTGCTGTGGGGCAAAGACCCAGACTCCACCTTGAGAGATGAAACCTCCCCACGACTCTCCACCTAGCCCTGAAAAAACATAACAGCGGCCCAGCAACCTAGACAGGATCATGGCAAAGCCACATCCTGCATCTATTATAACTGCATGGCTTCATAGAAGAAGAGTCCAAGTGCTGAACTGGGCTGCCTGTAGTTCAGACCTTTCACCGACTGAAAACATTTGGCACATCGTGAAACAAAAAACTACAACAAAGACCCAAAACTGTTGAGCAGTGAGAATCCTGTATCAGACAAGAATGGGAGAACATTCCTCTCACAAAAGTTTAGCAACAGATCTTGTCAGTTCCCAGACATTTATGGATGCGACATAGTGGAGAACATGGCCCTGTTCCAACTTTTTTCTTAAAATTATACATTTTTCTCTGTAGTTTAACATACTTCTTCTGCTGCTCTACCTTGAACACATCATCAGTGTTGTATCCTGGATTCATCTGCTGTTTCGGGTCTTACAACAGACACCCTCTGCCAGGTGACCGGACTGGGGATGATCAAGCACATGATGATGATAACAGTGGAAAACATGGCCCTGTTCCAACATTTTCTTAAAATTATACATTTTTCTCTGTATAAATAGTTGAAACGTTTTTTTTTTTTCTGTGAGTTTTCCAAATCATTGCATTTTGATCGTACTTACATTTTACACAGCTTCCCTGTTTTTTTTTAAACTGAGATTATACAGTAATCCACCTAGTAGCCCTTCCTGATCTTCCTGCGTCAGCTGGTTTTCTGTCCTCCATCAGTTAACAAATCAACATAATTATGATTCTTTTGCAATTTTAGCATCTAAGTTTTTTAAATTTTGCCATACTTCTTCAGGGCACCATGCTCCTGGCTACACTTCACTCAGTCCTACATGATGAGTCAATGTGGGAAACTCCACACTCTTTTAATCCTCAACACTTTCTGGACCAGGATGGTAAATTTCGAAAGAGAGAGGCCTTCCTTCCATTTTCTGCAGGTTAGTTGGACTTTAACACAACTTATGCTGTTTTAACCAAGGGTTATAAAAGGCCAAATGTCAAAGCTATGCTACATGACTTTGCTTATCATCATTTTGCCACCATCATTTATTTGCTTGTTTGAGCAATCAAAACATGCCTTACCATTGGTTGGTAGGCCATCAGTGTTCCCAATTATAATCTTAGTTTGGTTCAGAGGTGCAGTAAAAATTGTGATACAAGTGAATATTATATAAATTATTAGAATAAAACTGTGTGTATTGTGTATCCTCAGGTAAGCGTGTGTGTCTTGGAGAACAGCTGGCCCGGATGGAGTTATTTTTGTTTTTCACCTCCATCCTTCAAAGGTTTTCTCTCTCACCACCTGCTGGAGAGCAGCCCAGTCTGGAGTTTAGGCTGGGAGGCACACGTTGCCCCAAACCTTACCGCCTCTGTGCTGTAACACGTTGATACATCAGCTATCACAATTTGAAAACATCTGTTTCTCAGCATGATAAATCACTCTCTTTCATTGCGTTGATCATGTAATGCATTTGTAAGCTTTATAAAAGAGTAAGCTACACTTACTAGACGGACTCACTAAACTAGATCCTAAAGGAGGAGTAAAGGTGAGATGAATTCAGACAACCGCTTGTAGTAACATAAGTAAACAAAGCTGGCATTTATTCAAACAATTGAATAAAGTACAAGAAATAATGCTTTCTTTTTTTGTTTATAACCTTTTTTTCAGTTTAGTCCTAGTAGTTCAGTTCTTACACTTTATTTTCACTATGTATGTCCTTCAAATTCCTCCTTTGTTTTTAGTCTTTAACTCAAGAAAAATAAAAGATCCAAAGTAGATTAGAAAGGGGACCTGGGTCGTCCACGGCCCACCAGGAGCTCAGAAGGCCACACATTCTGATGGCAACCGTGTGCGCACCCCAGAGGAGGAAGGAGGGAGACCCCAGAGCGAACCCTCACGGTCAATGGGCAAGAGCTCAGAGAGACAGAGACAATGAGCAGCCCATTTGGGAATATTTATGCATCCATAGTTAGGCAGTATAAAGTAGAATAGTATATTATTCTACTTTATACCAATGAGTACAATTAGAACTTTTATTTTTAATAGAGTATTTCTAAAAAATAAAGGAATAAAACTGTGCTGGGAAACTGTCTTTTGTTTGTTTCAGTCCTTTAAATTTTGACCGCTTGATGGTTTGAAATGGCATGAAGTCACTGGATACAGTTTACAGAATTTTTTTATTTCTGTTGTAGGTGGGTTGGCTGCACTCATGGGTTATAGTTGTTTGCTTCATGCAAGGCATGCAGTTTTTTCCTCACACTGTAAATCACAGGTTTTTTTTATGTCATGCTCTCATAAATCCTGCCATTATGCAACAGACTGTGTGCACACTTTAACCACACTTTTACCAGCTTTAGTGTTAAAAAAATGCTTACATAGTTAAGTTCCTACAGAACTGTAATATAATATATTCTGAAATTGTATAATTAGTACTTAGGGTTTCTATTTAGATATTTCTACATTGTGGTATTGCGTATTTTTCTTGAGTTTACTGTTTTTTTTAATGACATGCTATATGCTGAAAGCCAGCCCCTGACACCAGTGACCTATGAGTTTCAGTAATAAAACTGTCCATCCACATATCTCATTGCACTTTCACAGTGGCAGCATAGCTAAAACACTACCTTATTTAAAAGTGAAGAAATGGAGACATTATACCACATTCTTGGCTTGGAGTGGTTAGATGGCAGGAGCATTTTAATGTTTTTTTGTATTTTTCTGCTTTTGACTGACATTTTGAAGACCAGAGTGCCAAAAAACTTTCCTCCCGGACCGTGGGCTCTTCCTTTTTTCGGCGATGTTCATCGCATCAGACCTGACAGAATTCACCTGCAGTTTAGAGAGGTATGAGTTTTATAATTATTATTACATTATCATACAATAAAATACCAAAGAATTAAAGAAACATCCTAAGGACCTTGTTTACTTCAAACCTATTTTTGAATACCCATTACTTCTCCTTGATGTAAGATTATATGTAACATGTATGTAATAGTAAAAATGAACATTTTAGAGGTAATTTACATCAAGCTCAGGCAAGACCCTACTGAAAACTCTGGAAAACATTAACTCAGTGGACTTTATCCTCAGTTCCCTTTGTTCACACTTTTGTTCTGGATGTTTTGACCACCAAACTCAGAAAAATCTAAATGGTTTACTGAGGCCATAAAACATTATGTCAAGATATAAATTCTGCAGTAAGACAGAAATTGTGAATTGCACTTTACTAGTTTGCTGCTGTTCAGGCTGCCTTTTGGATCCAACCTCAAGAAGCTTTAATTACAGCCACATTTTAGGTCACTGATATTCTCAAATGAACATTTACTCATGTGATTCCAGATTGGTTTCTTGTTAAGAGACACAATTTTTAGTGAGTTTCAAGTTCAAGTTTTATTGTCATATGGACAGTAAAGAAAAATGTTTCCCTGTATAATGAAATTCTGCCTTTGCTGAACACAACAGATGCCGGGGAAAATAGAGGGAAACATCCTCATGTAAAATAGATAAACAGAATAAGTGATCATTTTGGAAACACACAAAAATTAATTTTAAAAGAGCACATGAGAGACACAATAGTAATATAATAAATATATACATATACAGTACCAGTCAAAGGTTTGGACATACCCATAATGGGTGAGTGTGACCAAACTATTGACTGGTACAGTAAATATATAACTTTGCATATAAGAGTTTGAGCTGCAATTGGCAGCATTGGTACAATATTCTAAAATTATTAAGGATACAGAAGAGCAATATTATTCCTCTGAATAAGTATAAGGGACTTAAAGTTTGGAGGAAAAAACATTTTATAATTATGTTAATAACTACATTTTAATTAAGTCAGATTTCGTCCCTTCTTTACAAAGTTTTCCTTCTTAGAAAATTTTTCAACTAACTAATGACACCTGTCCACTGTCATGTTTTCAGTTTGCAGAGAAGTATGGAAAAATCTTCACCCTTCGACTCTTTGGTCAAAGAACTGTGGTCATTAATAGCTACAAGTTTGTGAAAGAAGCCCTGGTCCAGCGAGGAGAAGACTTCATAGATCGTCCCAGCATACCATCATTTATAGATTTATTTGGGAATAAAGGTTGTGTTTTTTTCTTTTTCAGTTTTTCTTTCCAGTTTAGTTAGTGAAGAGTAAAATTGAGACACTAAATGAGAGATATTAGCATTTAGCAAGTGTTTAGTTTCTTACATCCAGTCTAATTTGGTGTATTTATGTTTTCAAAGGTCTTGTGCGTTCAAATGGTTATCTGTGGAAGCAGCAGAGAAGATTTGCTCTTCATACGCTCAGAAACTTTGGTCTGGGCAAGAAGACCCTGGAGTTATACATCCAGCAGGAGTGCCAGTATATCTCAGAAGCTTTCACAGAACACCAAGGCAGAAAAAAATATCTATGCTAGTTTATTGTGAATCATTATTCGTTCATTCTTTTTTATTATTTAAGTGCTTATTACATGGACTTGTTTTGTTTTTCCTGCAAAATGTTAACAAATTAGTGCATGGGAATGAAACTGATTTAAAAGAAAATCAGAAAGAAAATCTGAAAAAGAGCTGAATTTATGAGGCTGATTTGTATAAGCCAACAGAAATTGCTTACTTTGTTGTGATAAGGGGTACTTGGTTTACTTGGGGTCCTGTGTCATATCCAAATGCTCTGTTTTCATTTACAGGAAAGCCCTTTAATGCCCAGCCACTGATAAACAACGCTGTGTCAAACATCATCTGCTGTTTGGTGTTTGGGAATCGATTTGATTACACTGACAAGCAGTACCAGTCCATTATTGGTAACTTCAGTGAAATTTTGAGCTTACAGGGAACCACGTCAACACAGGTGAACTTCCTTCTAATTAAATAATTGCACTTAAACACCTCTACTGCAAAATGATTTCCTTACTAAGTCGTTCTTATTTTTATGTCGAGCGTGTATCCCAATGATCCTGGGAGTTATGTTTTTGGGAGCACAGTTTCCTGGTAGAATCTCTAATGGCAGATAAGTTGTGAGGGGCAGAAATGAGGTAACCAAAGTCAGTCTTAGTGTCAAGACTAGAAGGTTATAGGTTGTAGGTGAGCACCTTCAGAAAATGATGGCTTCACCTGTGAGCCATATACTGTAGTGTTCCAAGCCCATGTTGGCAATCACAGAGGTAAAATCAGTTTGCCTTAAAGTGAGCTGTGTTCTTTTACTGGATCTCTTCACTGGATTCTCCATAATAGATATATTTGAGCAAAAGAGTGTTCAGAAGTACTCGTGGTACCCCGGTAGCCTCCTTTTACATCAGAATCCATCAGCTCATGAAGGGTAGTAAGTGTAGCCGTAGTGCTTCTTGAAGCAAGTCTTGAAACTTTTAAGCCATGTGTCCTTATTTGGACAGTTATTTTGATGCATTATTTAAATCAACTTTAATTTCAATGGACACTGAGGAATATGAACTGCAAATCATCAAATAAGTCAAATCAAGCTTGCTGACCTTTCCCCAAAATATTTTTCCCCTTTTAAGTTACATTTCTACCACTGTCTCTGCTGTTGTGGAATTTTCTGTTAGATTTCAATTGTTTGACTACAATGTCTCTATGTGGTGCACAGAGATATGGATCTCTCTTTGAACATTAATGTTTATCCACTCATTAAAAGATGATTTAATCAGATTTCCAGAGTGCTGAATGATTTAATAACTCTCTTCCTGTTCTATAGATGTATAACACAATGCCCTGGCTGATGAAGTGGCTGCCTGGACCTCATAAGAAGATGTTCACTATGGTACAACAGATAAATGACTTCATAGAAATCAGTATCAAAGAACACAAAGAAAACCTTAACCCAGCATTACCAAGAGACTATATTGATGCCTTTCTGATAGAGATGGGAAAGGTGAGCTTTGGGTTTGAATTCTATTGTGTTTGTTCTGTTTGGTCTTGTAATGAAATAAAACAGATTTTAATTTTTGTTGTTTGTGTCTCTGATAGAATGAGGACAAAGATTCAAGTTTTGCTCTCAGCAGCTTATTTGCTTGCACCATGGACCTGTTTTTTGCTGGAACTGAAACTACTACCACAACTTTGTACTGGGGGCTGCTTTACATGATCTATTACCCTGACATACAAGGTGTGTGTGTGTGTGTGTGTGTGTGTGTGTGTGTGTGTGTGTGTGTGTGTGTGTGTGTGTGTGTGTGTGTGTGTGTGTGTGTGTGTGTGTGTGTAACATTACTGTGTATTTTGTGAAAAAAAAAGTCTCTGTTGTTGGGGGTCTTATATATACACAGTCTTAAACTGTGAGAAAAAGATTTGTACAATAGGCTGTGAAAGTCATCACTGTAATGCACAAAACAGAGTTTTGTACTTTTTTTAAGCGTTGTTATAATTCTTTGATGTTGAGTTTTAATTAATTTCATTCGTTTGGATTCAGTTAGTTTCCAGAGAAGATTCTTCAAGTTTGGTTGACAAATTCACAAATACACTATATTCCCAAAAGTATTCACTCACCCATCCAAATCATTGAATTCAGGTTCACTTTCATGGCCACAGGTGCACACAAGCACTTAGGCATGCAGACTGCTTCTACAAACATTTGTATGGGTCGAGCTCAGGATCTGTGACAAATCATACTGTTCCATCTGGCAATCCAATGGACAAGTCTGGGTTTGGTGGTTGCCAGGAGAACGGTACCTGTCTGGCTGCATTGTGCAAAGTGTAAAGTTTGGTGGACGGGGGCTTATGATGTGGGGTTGTTTTTCAGGAGTTGGGCTCAACCCCTTAGTTCCAGTGAAACAAAGTCTTAATACTTCAGAATACCAAGACATTTTGGACAATTTCATACTCCCAGCTTTATGGGAACAGTTTGGGAATGGCCCCTGTACTAGTGCCCTGATATCATGTCTCCACTGACAAGGTGCCGGTGCTCGTGCCAGTGCTGGTGCAGGTTCCATTGGTTCCATTGGGTGGTTTTTAGTCTGGAAATGGAAGGGTGCAAACAAGGTGGAACATGGTCTCCTTTTACAAATTGTGTTTCTTTTGCTGAAAACATACACAACTACCAACATCTGTGTGCGGAGCAGAGAGAGAGTCACAGATAGCAATTATGTTTTTGCAACCTGTATATAATGTTCAAAAAATCCTATAAATAAAGTGTTAAAAAAATCCCATATACACTACTAAACCTTGTGAAAAGCCTTCTCAGAAGAGTTGAAGCTGTTATAGCTGCAAAGGGTGGGTCCATAGCATATTGAACTCTATGAATTAAGAATGGTGTATCACTCAAGTTCAAATATGTGAAGGCAGATGAGTGAATACTTTTGGCAATATAGTCTACAAAAACTGAAAACATATTTCCTGTATATTTTTCCATTTATGTTTGATAGTTTGGAAATAATTCAGTATCAGTAATAGGTTTCACTCACTCACTCACATTGTTTCTGGTTTTCACTGTGCAGAGAGAGTCCAGGCTGAGATCGATGCTGTGGTCGGTTCATCCAGACAGCCCTCTATGAGTGACAGAGAAAACATGCCCTATACTGATGCTGTTATTCATGAGATACAGAGAATGGCCAACATCATCCCCCTCAACGTGGCTCGTATGGCAACCAAGGACACTACAGTGGATAAGTACACGATCCCTAAGGTATGCAGTCCATATGAACATCTGGCAGAACAGCTGCTGATTAAAATATTTCTGGCCCACAAGACCAGCTGTTGGGTCGTAAGTTCAGGGGTCCCCAGGTTCCTTTTGGACAAAAATTAAAACCAAAATTTCAAAAAAAACATCACTGTGATGCGCAGGTTCCAGTGCAGGCTGTTTATTAGACATATTGGTTACACAAAACAGAGGCAAAAACCAAAACACAGATAGTAACAGCACTAAGACTAAATACACACACAAAGGGGGAGAGAGAAGAAAGAAGAGAGAAACAAAGACAGAGAAAGATGCAGAGACAGGAAGAGAAGAAAAAGAGGACAGGAAAGGGAAAAGCAAAAGTAAGAGAGTAACAAAGAGCAAGCGCATCATTTTTATAACCTAAAGATGGTCACTACCCACTTGCCTTTGACCCGTCTCTATTTGCATAAAGTGTAATCCCCTGAAACCTGATCACTGACCAACCCACTATGGGCTCCACTAGTTCCGCTAGGTTCAAAGTCACAGTTCACCGGGGCTTTTCATAACCTACAGCAGTTCTAACAGCTGTCAATATGAAGGACTTTGCTCAGCTGAAACTACCTCTCCAAAAATACTCCCGCTGTCAGCCCTCTATAACTTCTGCTATAAAAAACTCATTAGGGCAAGATTTATACAAGATTTATTCCCACACTTATTCATATTTCACAAACACAGGTAGGTCTTCCAACCCAAATTTCAGGGGCACACTGTCCTAAGCAACTTGAATATCCTGAAGGTGATACAATGATACAAAATACAAAAAGTTGTGCATTAGATAAAAGTGAAGCTCTAAACATAGATGAGAGTGGATTCAACAGGAGATAAAAGTGAGGCCCTGAGCATCCAAGGGAGTTTTATCCTACTACCTAAAGCATACAGTGTTCATTAATCCAGTGTGCGTGACTAATGTATTTGCTAATAAATGATATAAAAATAGTAACAGTAAAATACTAAAATCAAAGTGATAAGAATTCCCAACACAGCCACTTGAGAAAAGTCAATCCCCATAAACTCCCATGTTAAAATACCCAACTAACCAGCATTAAAAACAGATTTAAAACCTGTAAGTCACCATCTGGATTTTTAAGATTGAAAGTTAGGGTGTGGCTACTGTGCAGACACAGGGAGCAATGAATTCCTGTCGGCTAAGCCTCATTTCCACTAATGTGAGTTACTAAATTGAGCTTCTCAACCATGTGTGTGCTGCCTTCCATGTATGGTAACTTGTGACTCCAAAAAAGAAACAATTTTGATTTTTTTTTCCAGTATCAGTTTCTCAGTCCTTAAGATTATTTTGTGTTTTTTTTCAGGGCACCATGATCCTGGCTACCCTGGACTCAGTCCTACGTGATGAGTCGATGTGGGAAACTCCGCATTCTTTCAACCCTCAACACTTTCTGGACAGGGATGGTAAATTTCGCAAGAGAGACGCCTTCCTTCCATTTTCTGCAGGTTGGTTGGATGTTAAGACCACGTATGTTATTTTAGCCAAGGCAAAATGTCATGTAGCCTTGGCACATTGCAGACATGCAGTAAAATCTGTGATACAAGTGGATATCTTGTAAGTTGTTTGAATAAAACTTGTGTTTAATTGTGTATTCCCAGGTAAGCGTGTGTGTCTTGGAGAACAGCTGGCCCGGATGGAGTTATTTTTGTTTTTCACCTCCATCCTTCAAAGGTTCTCTCTGTCACCACCTGCTGGAGAGCAGCCCAGTCTGGAGTTTCAGATGGGAGGCACACGCCGTCCCAAACCTTACCGCCTCTGTGCTGTAACACGTTAATCCATCAACTATCTTAACTTGATGGTGTCTTTTTCTCGGCACAATGAATAACTGTCTTCCATCAGCTCCTCCAGGGGGACACCAAAAATTTGTAAAAAATTCAGGAGAAAAGGATAAATTACATTATTTCACCACATTCCAATCATGTGCAACTGATGTACACAATAAAATCAAATAAATTCAAATGACTTATTTTTTTCAGTGTGAGGTTTTGGAAATACATCAGAATAACATAGACGCTGGTTTTTGTGAAGGCTGTTTGGATTGAGGGTAACAAACTTTGAAGGTGTTCTGCACAGAAATTGCACCATAGATATATATATGTGATTTAAGGGCTTGTATAATTAAAGGAGAAACTATAAAAACAAAACACTATTGTTTGTTTTAACATTTATTTTTAAACTAGAAAAAAATGATTCAATTTAAAATTAAATATAACAGCTGCTGGTCTGCTAATAGTGCCAGGAGTGGATGAGACATTAAGTCACTGATCCACACCACTAGGATCTACAGTAATGACACTGGAATGTCATCTGGACTGGAGAAGTGTAGTTGGATGTAACAAAGAGAGGGAAGGTAGTCAGAACTGAGGGGACTGCATTACGAGAAGGCAATATTGCATTGAAGATAGCTACAAGTACCTTGGAATCCCACAGGCAAATGGGAACCACGAAAAGGCCATTAGGAAAGCTGCAACTGCCAAGAACCTGCAGAGAGTAAGGCAAATCCTGTGGAGTTAGCTGAATGGGAAGAACAAGATTTGGGCAATCAACACCTACGCCCTGCCAGACATCAGATACCCTGCTGGGATAATAAGGTGACCAAAGGAGGAGATAGAAACTGCTGACAAGAAAGCTCCTTACCTGTGTGGAAAGTTTCACCCCAAATCCAGCACTCAACTCAGTGAAAAAGTGGTAGGCCACATAAAATGACAGAGTGGGGTCAGCGGATGCTGAGGTGCATAGTAAACAGAGGTCACTAACTTTCTGCAGAGTCATTTGCTTCAGACCTTCAATGTGGCCTTCAGATTAGCTCAAGAACAGCTTCATGGAATGGGGTTCCATGGCTGAGCAGCTGCATCCAAGCCTTACAGTACATCACCATGTGCAAAGCAAAGCATTGGATGCAGGGGTGTAAAGCATGCTGCCCCTGGGTTGTAGAGTGATGGAGATGTGTTCTCTGTAGTAATGAATCACACTTATCCATCTGGCAACCTTGTAGACAAGTCTGGGTTTGGTAGCCAAAAGAACGGTACTTGTCTGACTGCACTGTGCCAAGTGTAAAGTTTGGTGAGGGGGAGATTATGGTGTGAGGTTCATTTTTCAGGAGTTGGGCTTGGCCCCTTACTTACAGTGGAACTCTTAATGCTTCAGCATACCAAGACATTTTGCACAATTTCATGCTCCTAAATTTGTGGGAACAGTTTGGGGATGGCCCCTTCCTCTATCAACATGACCGATAGAACACCTTTGGGACGAATTAGAGCGGAAACTGTGAGCCCGGCTTTCTTATCCGACATCAGCGTCTGACCGCACAAATGTGCTTCTGGAATAATTGTCAAAAATTCCCATGAACACACTCCTAAACCTGTGGAAAGCCTTCCCAGAAAAGTTGAAGCTGTTAACGCTGCAAAGGGTGGACTGACATATTAAACCCTATGGATTAATATGATTTCATAAACATGTGACGGCAGGTGAGTAAATACTTTACCTTGCAGTAAACGCTAAATGCTGTGGCCACTGACTTATTGAGTGAACAGTTAGGCCTGAATTACACTTCTGCCTCGGGTTTTTGTGGGTAACTGAAAATCACCTTTGAAGCCTATGCAGTAATCACAATCCTTGTGGATGTGTAGTTACATCATATATTACAGTGTAATGTTCAGAGGGGATTTCCAGTCACATACATAGGACCAACGCAGAACTCTAATTAGATAGAGTGATAATTCTTTTTGCATATAAACCAGAAGAGCTACACTTACATATCATGCATTCAACATGTTACAGAGCACCATTTACTTCTACTAATGGGTTTGCAGAAATCAGATAAAAAGCGTACACAACAAAAACATTATTATTCTGATGTTTTGTCAATCCAATCAGCTGCTAAAAGCACTCCCTATGTTTGAATATCCCTCATCACATTGTCAGCATGACAAGGCCTCTCACAGCTTCTGGGATTTTATGTTTAATAGGAAGCCCAAAATTGTCTTTTTTAGCTCCCCTTTTCCTCTTCTTCCCCTTCTTCTTCCCGCTAGGAAAGATGCAACCTCCACGTACCTGCAGAGAGTAAGGCAAGTCCTGAAGAGTCAGTTGAATGGGAAGAACAAGATCCGTGCTATCAACACCTACACCCTGCCAGTTGTCAGATACCCTGCTGGGATAATAAGCTGGCCAAAGGAGGAAATAGAAGCCACTGACATCAAGACAAGAAAGCTCCTTACCATGCATGGAGGGTTTCACCCCAAATCCAGCACCTTGAGACTGAACGCTAAGCGGAAGGAAGGTGGCCGAGGACTAGTGAGTGTCAGAACCACTATTCTAGATGAAACAGCAAAGATCCATGAATAGATCAGGAAGATGGCCACAAAGGATCATGCACTTAGTGAGTACCTCAGGCAGCAGAGACCCAAGAAAGAAGAGGAGGAAGAACAGGAACCATCATGTAAGGACAGGCCTCTGCATGAAATGTACCATCAGCAGACTGAAGAAGTGGCTGACATAGAAAAATCCTACCAATGGCTGGACAAGGCTGGACTGACAGACAGCACAGAGGGCACTAATCATGGCAGCACAAGAACAAGCTCTAAGATCGAAAGAGGCTGAGCTGTACCACACAGGCAAGACCCCAGGTTCAGGCTGCACAGAGATGCCCCTGTGACAATCCAGCACATAACAGCAGGGTGCAAAATAATAGCAGGCAGGGCATACCTGGAATGCAATAACCAAGTGGCCGGCATAGTATACAGGAACATCTGTGTCGAGTATGACCTGGAAGTCCTGAGGTCAAAATGGGATAGGCCCCAAAGGGTGGTTGAGAATGACCAAGCTAAGATCCTGTGGGACTTAATTTAGAATTTAGAAACGCTGCATTTAAAATTACCTGCCATATGTTACTCCCTTTATTTTTGCTAGCTAAGATGCTGAAGTACTGCAAACACAACTATGAACATCTGCCCTCGGCCTGGCTCACTGTAACCCCTGATTATAGTGCTATAAATGATACATAAATTATATGGGTTTGCCTCTTTAATTGCTTTGTATGCAATATGTCCCGGTGATGGAGGATACGCCAGTACAATTGTCTCTTATGTGCTATTATCTCTCCGTTTAGGCTCAGATTGTTTGATTTTTGAAGGCGCAGTGACCGGAAATAAAAACTTCTCTCAGATGCGTTAAACCTAAAGTAATAAGTCTGTTTGAAAATGTAAGTAGTAGAAAGTACAGATATTCTTGTAAAAATGTAGGGAATAAAAGTAAAAAGTAGTCAGAAAACTCTGACAGAGCAGATTAATGCATTATTTATGTAAAACACAGTGTTTGCCAACAGAGCAACGCAGTTGAATAAACTCTTCTTTTCAGCAGATAAATACAAAATAAATATGGATAAATACATGATACAAGTGCAGACTTCTTGCCAAAGGTTACTCACAGCTGTATGTTGCTGACTATGATGAAACGTTTTCACCTGTGATACGTTTTAGCTCAATTCGTACATTATTATCCTTTGCCATCCAGAATAACCTACATGTAAATCAAATGGATGTTGTCACTGTATTCTTAAATGGACACCTGGAGGAAGAAATATACATGGAACAACCTGAGGGATACATCAAACCAGGTCAGGGGGAGCACCTTTTGTGTACAAGCTTAAAAAATTAATCTACGGACTAAAAGAGTCTCCTCATTGCTGGAACAAAGAATTCACACAATTCATGAAGAATCTTGGATTCAAACAGAGCATCTCAGATCCCTGTGTGTTTGTGAGGTCATCACAGGAGCTGGATATAATTGCAGTCTATGTAGATGATCTGATGTTGATTGCAGAGTCAACTGAAAGCATGGATGAGTTCAAACTGGCTCTCCAGGAGCGCTACAAAATGAAGAACTTGGATGAGCTGTCCTATATCCTGGGAATCTTGGTTGTTCAAGACAAAGCAGAAAACTGCATCTTTCTTCATCAGAAACAGTATATTGAAACCATTCTTCAGAAGTATGGGATAGATAAAGCAACCACTGCTGACATCGGTGAAAAGCTGAAAAGGGATGATGGTGTCAGTAATACTGTCAATCCAAGTACTTACCAGTGCTTGGTAGGAAGTCTACTGTATGCAGCGATGACAACATGACCAGACATAGCACAAGCAGTGAGTACTGTGTCAAAATTCAATGCAATCACAAATGCTGCACATGTGACTGCTGTAAAGAGAATTTTTTTGATACTTAAAGGGCACAGTTAACCTTGCTCTGAAGTATGACTGTTCAGGGAACAAAGATTTCATTGGCTTCTCTGATGCTGACTGGGCTGGAGATCAGGATGACCTGCATTCAACAATAGGCAACATATTTCTACTGAATGGAGGAGCAGTGAGCTGGCTAAGCAAGAAACAAACAACGGTTGCACTTTCAACTGCAGGGACTTAAGGGTGGCGGCGTGTTCGGATGCAGCAGCTACACCAGATCATAAAGTTGGTGTTTTTGTTGTCTGGCATAGACTTTATCTGTAGCAGTAACCTTGCGAACATGTGCATTCGAACCCATGCACGTGTACCACCGAGACACATTGGTACGGATCGGAAATTATGCAGGAAACTTTATCGAAGACGGAATATACGACACAGTACAGAAGCTTCGCCTGCTACGCAGACAAGCACACCAGCCTGGCCAGGTAAGAGGACATCGAAAGCAGTGTGCGAGAAAGCTGAAGCAAGGCAAGAGGGCAGGAGTTTGAGCTAGGTGGAAAGCTAACGCTAGCTGGCCAATTGTCCCATCCATCCTGCTTGCAAATGTCTGCTCACTAGACAACAAACTAGACCACATCAAACCCCAGCGGAACTCCCAACGTGAGTACTGAGACTGCTGTGTCTTTGTGTTTGTGGAAACATGGCTGAACAACAGTGTACAGGACTTCGCTATTTAGCTGCCAGGCCTGCTAGCTTTCCGAGCGGACAGAGACGCTACTCTGTCAGTTAAGACTTGAGGAGGGGGGCTATGCATATACGTAAACATTGACTGGTGCAAAGATGTGGTGCTCATCTCCAACTTCTGCTCTCCATTGGTGGAGTTTGTGACTGTTCGATGCCATCCATTCTACATTCCCCACAAATTCATGGCCGTGTTCCTACTTGGTGTTTACATCCCACCAAGTGCCAGTGCCACAAACACATTAGCACTACAAACATCAGTGATGCTTACCAAGCCACACCCCTCCCCCACCTGGGTTACTCCGACTACATCACTGTTATGCTGATTATCACGCTAATTATCATCATTATCACATTATGCTACCATTATCACACGTTCCAATCAGAAACCGTGGATGACTGCAGAGGTAAGGGTGCTATTGAAAGCCAGGGACGCTGCTTATAGGTCGGTGGAAGAGGCAGCTCTGAAGGAAGTGAAAGCTAAGCTGTCCCGGGCCATCAAAACAGCAAAGCGCACCCACGCTCAGAAAATCCACAACCACTTCACAAATACCAAAGACACACAACGCCTGTGGCAGGGGATTCAAGCGATCACCAATTACAGGCCAGCTCCACTCTCCTGTGTTGGTGATAGCTCCCTTCCTGAGGCACTGAATCAGTTTTACTCAAGATTTAAAAAACAGAATGACAGAGTAGCAAGGAAAGCCATCCCAATGACCAGGTGCTACATCTGTCCACCTCTAAAGTGAGAAAAACTCTGCTTAGAGTCAACCTACCGAAGGCTGCTGGACCAGACCAAATTCCAGGTCATGTGCTGAGAGAATGTGCAGACTAACTGGCTGACATCCTGAATGATGTCTTCAACATCTGTCTAAGCTACACTGTTGTCCCCCACCTGTTTCAAGATCACCACCATCATCCCTGTACCAAAGAAATCCACAGTGATCTGTCTCAATGACTACCACCCAGTTGCGCTCAAATCCACCATCATGAAGTGCTTTGAGAGACTAGTCATGAAACACATCTAGACCCAGCTACCTGCCACAATGGACACCATGCAGTTTGCATACTGAGCAAACCGCTCCACGGAGGATGCCATCACCACTGCTGTTCACCTGGCTCTCACCCACCTGGACAAAAGAGACACTTATGCCAGAATGCTGTTCATAGACTTCAGCTCAGTATTCAACACAATCATCCCCCACCAGCTGGTAGAGAACCTAGCCCAGCTGGGTCTGAACACCACCCTCTGCGACTGGGTCCTAGACTTCCTGGTAGGAAGACCACAGGCAGTCAAAATAGGAAATAGGATCTCCAACATCACCATGCTGAATACAGGAGCTCCCCAAGGCTGCATGCTCAGTCCTCTGCTGTTCACACTCCTAACCCATGACTGCGTAGCCACACACAGCTCAAACCACATCATCAAATTTACAGATGACACAACAGTGGTGGGGTTGATTAGTGAGAACAATGAGGCCTTGTACAGAGAGGAGGTGCCACAGCTCAGCAGCTGTGTGCTGAAAACAACCTGTCCCTCAATGTGGACAAAACAAAGTAAGAAATCATTCATTTCAGGTGACCTCCAGGCAAACACACCCCACTGATCATTCCTGACCTCCCAGTTGAGATTGTCCACAGCACCAAGTTTCTGGGTGTCCACATCACAGACAGCCTCTCGTGGACTACAAACACCACACACATCACTGCTTCTACTTTTCCACCGCTGAGGTGCTGGTGTTCGTGCCAGTGCTGGCATCATCCTTTATGTATGACTGTGGGTGGGTCCTCGTCTGGACACAGAAGCCAAAGGGCACAAACGTGGGAGAACATGCTCCCCTTTCTTGTGCTGCTAACATATTTTACAGTCCAAACAAAACTACTGCAGCATCTGTGTGCAGCACAGAGGTTAACACAGACAACAATTACGAGAAAGATGACAAGTACGCACTTTGCGTCCTTTTATCTGTGAAATGAATTGATACAAAGCAGCGAGTTCAGCCTTAGGGCCCAACCTATTTCACAGCTGTGAAAATTGCTTCACTTTTCTCATGTAATACACATGTATTATGGTAGAAAACGTTATGTTGTGATGGCAGAGTCACACCCTTCTGCCCCTTTCGTCATGCGTTCTTGGATCGAGACCAGCTAGTTTGCGGGGCCCAAGTTGAACCCGTTTTTTGGCTGAGCACGGTGGAAAAAATGTTTTTTTCCACCACTTTTTCATGGTGGAAAAACCGCTGAACGGTTCAAATACTGGCATTGGCACCAGAACCACGTCTGTGGAAAAGTGGCCTAAGAAAGCCAGCAAAAGACTACTTCCTGCATACAGTAAGCTCCAGAAAGCCCACTTCGCCTCCCCATTCTTGACAACCTTCTACAGAGGGACTATTGAGAGTATCCTCAGCAGTGCCATCACAACATGGTTTGGAAACTGCACCGCTGCTGAAAGGAAGGCCCTGCAGCAGATTGTGAGAATGTCCGAAAAGATCACCGGGACCTCTCTTCCCAACCTCTCTGACATCTATAACACCCAATGTCTACACAAAGCCACAAGCATTGTTAAGGACACAACACACCCATCCCATGGACTCTTTTCCCTACTGCCATCAGGAAAAGGGTATGCCAGTATAGCTGCCACACCTCGAGAAAGGTGGAAAAGTTTCTTCCCCCAAGCAGTCAGATTGCTGAACAGCAAAACTTCAATGAACTGAAATGCACTCCTGAACTTTTTCTCTGCTGCTAAATTCTATATATCCTACCTCCACCTCAATGTGTATTTAACTGACAATAGCCAGTGTTAAATTATAATAACCAGTGCCTTAACTTATGACAGCAGTGTGTCAACTCATATAACCAGTGCTCTGCTACAAATGTACCTATGCCCTGTCTCCTGTTGTGTCACACCCTTGTTTGTCTTAAAGGCTCTACCTTAAGTAGAAACTGCACTTGATGTTTACTTCTAATATATGTGCACTAAATGTAAATTGTGTTTTGATATACTTTATATGTAACACCTCTGGATCCATGGTAAAACATTGTTTCCTCTTTATACAGTGTATATTGTTGAAATGACAAATAAACCCAGTTGACTTGACTTGACTTGAAGCTGAGTATGTTGCTGCCAGTCAAGCATCTCAAGAGAGTACCTGGCTGAGATGATTACTGAGTGATCTTGGTATGGTCACAACGCCTACAGTGATTCTGGAGGACAATCAATGAGCCATTGTAATAGCAAAGAATCCAGTGAGCCATTCAAAGACCAAGCACATAGACATTCGTTATCATTACATTCGTGAGTGTGTGCAGAATGATGAAATCAAGATGGAATCTTGTCCAACAGATGACATGAAGGCAGATATCTTGACAAAGCCTCTTGCAAGACAGAAATTTGAGTATCTTAGGAGAGAGACTGGACTTTTGCCATTGTAAATCTGTGATAGAATGTTCTGCTTTGTGGTTCTGTTATAAAATGGGTAATATATTTTTTGTTGAATATAGCAAGACAAAAATAAACTATAAACAGAAAAGACTAATAGGTTAGTCTTGCAAGTTGCATTAAATTTATTATATCAGCATTACCTTGTGTCTTAATACCATTGTAAAATGAATTGGGAGTGTTGAAATATGAAGCAGTAATTTGTTCAATGGTTGTTAATGGCGAGGCCGTTATGCTACCATCTACTCTGTCTACTCAATACTGCAGCTGTACTGTTCCGTTCTAGATAATAATAATTAAAAAAAAAAAGTCTGTTCTCATCAACTTGTCTGACTGTATTGTGCCAGGTGCAAAGTTTGATGGAGAGCAGATTACGGTGTGGGGTTGTTTTTCAGGAGTCAGGCTCAGCCCTTTACTCACAGTTAAAAGAACTCTTAATGCTTCAGCATAGCAAGACATTTTGGACAATTTCATGCTCCCAGCTTTGTGGGAACAGCTTGGGGATGACCCCTTCCTGTTCCAACATGACTGTGCACCAGTGCACAAAGCAGGTCCATAAAGACATGGATGAGGGAGTTTGGTGTTGAAGAGTGTGCACAGAGTACTGGCCTCAACCCGATCGGAGACTGCAAGCCAGGCCTTGTTGACCAACATCAGTGTCTGACCTCACAAATGTACTTCTGGAAGAATTGTCAAAGTTTCCATAAACACACTCTTAAACCTTGTGGAAAGCCTTTCCAGAAGAGGTACAGCTGTAATGGCTGCAAAGGGTGGAGCAACATCAAATTAAACCCAATGGATTAAGAATGGGATGTCACTCAAGTTAATGTGTGTGAAGGCAGGTGAGTGAAATTTTTTGGCAACAATATAGCATAACTTTGCTGGACTATATGGTTGTTGGTTCTGTGTTCTCAGATTGTATACATTTTCTTTGTCTTTGATACATATAATTTCACAACTATAATTTTTTCATTTTTTTCCAGGTCATGATTGTAAATGAGAACTGATTCTCAAACATTTTACCTGGTAAAACAAAGGTTTTAAAAAACTGTAAATAATCATTTTTCCTTCAGTGTCAATTGCAGGCTTTATGTCATGCTCTCATGATTCCTCCCATTATGCAACAGACATTTTTACCAGGTATAGTGTTAAAGTAATGTTTACATAGTTTGGCATCTATTGTTAGGTAGTATACAATAGTATAATGCAATATATTCTGAAAGTGTATAATCAGTTCAATTGTATTTATTTAATCAGTAGTTAGGGTTTCTATGTAGATAGGCAGTCAGAGTTGGTACCAGGACATCAGAAACAAAGACAGTGAGCACTGGGACCCCACAAGGCTGTGTGCTCAGTCCTCTCCTGTACACCCTCTTCACCTACGACTGCATCCCCTCCCAAAGCAACACCTCCATCGTCAAGTTTGCTGACGACACCACCATCATTGGGCTGATTACTGGGGGAGAGGAAGCAGCTTACAGGGAAGAGGTGGCCCAGCGGGTGTCCTGGTGCCAGGAAAATAATCTCTCCTTAAATACAGAGAAGACTAAGGAGATGATTATTGACCCGAGGAAGAGAAGAGACCAGCATGCTCCATTATTCATCAACGGGACTCAGGTGGAGAGAGTGAAGACCTTCAAATTCCTTGGCACCCACATCAGTGAAGACCTCACCTGGACCTACAACACAGCACAGACTGTCAAGAAAGCTCAGCAGAGACTCTTCTTCTTAAGGAAACTGAGGAAATTCGGATTATCCCCCAAGCTCCTCAGCAACTTTTACAGATGCACTGTGGAGAGCATCCTGACAAACTCCATCACGGTGTGGTATGGAAACTGCACCAGTCAGGACAGGAAGGCTCTCCAGCGTGTCATCAAAACAGCACAATTCATCTGTGGAGCTGCCTTCCCATCACTACAGGACACTTATAATACCCGGGTAATAAAGAGGGCACACAACATCATCAACGACCGTACCCACCCACAGCACACACTGTTCACACTCCTGCCATCTGGCAGACGTTACAGGAGTGTAAAAGCAAGAACAACCAGACTAAAAAACAGTTTCTATCCACAGGCCATCGGGCTACTGAACCACTGACTGATTACCAAACTGTGATTACCTGCCTTTCTTTCATCTGTATATATCTGTATATATTGCACTTGCTTTATTATTTATTTATTTTTATTTTCTACTTTTACTTTCCTAATATACTAGTTCTTAAATTTTATTTTAACTTAGTTGCTTATTTCAATTGTTTGTAAAGCAGTCGCAAGTAAGAATTTCATTGCTCAGCATAACCACAGTGTTTTGCGGTGTACATGACAATAAACTTCTTGAATCTTGAATCTTGAATATTTCTACATTGTGGTATTGCTTGTTTTTGTTGAGTTTCCTGTTTTTGTTAGTGGCATGCTCTTATTTTGAAGACCAGCCTCGGACACAAGTGAGATCTCAACAACCATCAATCTTATCTTGACCGATGTGTTTTAGTAAAAAATTAGCCCATCCATTTATCTGATTGCACTTTCAAGGTAGCACCACAGCTAAAACACTACTTTAATTCAGAATCAAAAAGTGAAAAAATGGAGACATTATACCACGTTCTTGGCTTGGAGTGGTTAGATGGCAGGAGCATTTTACTATTTTTGTGTATTTTTCTGCTGTTGACTGATATTTTGAAGGACAGAGTACCAAAAAACTTTCCTCCTGGACCGTGGGCTCTTCCTTTTTTTGGTGATGTTCATCGCATCAGACCTGACAGAATTCACCTGCAGTTCAGAAAGGTATGAGTCTTAACTTTTATTATTTTATTATCATAGAATAAAATATCCGAGGATTAAAGAAACGTCCTGGGGATCCTGCTAACTTCAAACCTATTTTTGAATACCCATTAGTTTTACTTCATGGAAGAATATATTTAATATATATGCAATAGTTAGTAAAATGAAAATTTTATAAGTAATTTACATCAAGCTCATAAAAGACCCTACTGAAAACTCTGGAAATCATTAACTCAGTGGACTTTATCCTCAGTTCCCTTTAGTCACACTTTTTTCCAGATGTTTTGACCACCAAACTCAAAGTAAAATGGTTTACTGAGGCCATAAAACATTATGTCAGAATATAAAGTATGTGGTAAGAGGGAAGTTGCGAATTGCAGTTCACTAGTTTGGTGCTCTTAAAGTTGCTTTTGGAACCAACCTCAAGAGGCTTCAATTACAGCCACATTTTAGGTCACTCATATTCTCATATCAACATTTTATCATGGGATTCCAGCTTGGTTTCTTGTTAAGAGACATAATATTAGTGAGGCAGCATTGCTCCATTCTTAACATTTTTCAGTTAAGAATGCAGAAGAGGGATATTATTCCTCTGAATGTTACATGTAAGCTGGGTGGGACACAGAAAGAATAAGATTTTTAAAGTTTTCCTTCTTAGAAAATATATCAACTTACTACTGAACAACAACACCTGTCCACTGTCTTTTTTGTAGTTTGCAGAGAAATATGGAAAAATTTTCACCCTTCGACTCTTTGGTCAAAGAATTGTGGTCATTAATAGCTACAAGTTTGTGAAAGAAGCCCTGGTCCAGCGAGCAGAAGACTTCATAGATCGTCCCACCATACCATTGTTTGAAGCTTTATTTGGGAACAAAGGTTGTGTTTTTTCTTTTTCTCTTTCAGTTTTTCTTTTCTATTTCATTAGTACTTAGTAAAATAAACAGTAAAATTGTGACACTTACATCCAGTCTAATTTGGTGTCTTTATGTTTTCAAAGGTCTTGTGAGTTCAAATGGTTATGCATGGAAGCAGCAGAGAAGATTTGCTCTTCATACACTCAGAAACTTTGGTCTGGGCAAGAAGACGCTGGAGTTATACATCCAGCAGGAGTGCCAGTATATCTCAGAAGCTTTCACACAACACCAAGGCAAAACAATCTATGCTGTTTTACTCTTGTATTGGGGAGGGGGGGGGGGGTTTAAATATTTCGCTGCTTATTACAGTGACTTGTTTAGTTTTTCCTGCAAAATTTAAACAAATTAGTGCATGGGAAAGAAACCGAGTTAAAAGAAAATCACCATCCTCTATGATAGAGCTGAAGCTATGAGACTGATTATCACAAGTCAATAGCACTTGCTTACTTTGATTTGATATGGGGTACATCTCATGTGTCATATCCAAATGTTCTGTTTTCATTTACAGGAAAGCCCTTTAATGCCCAGCCACTGATAAACAATGCTGTGTCAAACATCATCTGCTGTTTGGTGTTTGGGAATCGATCTGAGTACACTGACAAGCAGTACCAGTCCATTACTCATAACTTCAGTGAAATTTTGCGCTTACAGGGAACCGTGTCAACACAGGTAAACCTCTTTTGAACATGCCACATCATGCAATAATCATATTAAATCAGGATTTATACAAAATGCGTGTCACATTCACTTATATCTACTGTGAATTGATTTCCTTCTTCGGTCTTTCTCAGTTTAAGTGGAGTGTGAATCCCAGTGATCCTGGGAGTTATGTTTTTAGGAGCACAGTCTCCTGGTAGAGTAGAGAGTAGAGTATCTGATCATAAATATCCTAATTTTTACATCAGAATCCATCAGCTCATAAAGGGAAGTAAGTGGAGCTGTAGTGCTTCTTGAAGCAATTCTAGAAATTTTTAAGCCATGTTAAAACTCCTTATTTAGCTTATCTGGGCAGTTATTTTCAAGCCTTATATCGCTATAAATGAAGTATAACCTTTTATGCTTTAAAAGTAACTTTGAACTTTGTACATTTGCAAATATTTACAGTTTTGATTCAATGCTGTGAAGTTGTTTCAACATGGTGAGGAGAGGAGGGTGAAGAGAGATGGAAGCGGCATGGTGTGAGAAGGGGTGAGTGTGAAAGAGATGGGGTAATAGACAGAAAAGGGAATGGGAGGGAGAAGGAAAGAGAGGGAGGAGGAACAGAGGAGGGAAAGAGAAAAGGGAATGGGAGGGAGAAGGAAAGAGAGGGAGGAGGAACAGAGGAGGGAAAGAGAAAAGGGAATGGGAGGGAGAAGGAAAGAGAGGGAGGAGGAACAGAGGAGGGAAAGAGAAAAGGGAATGGGAGGGAGAAGGAAAGACAGGGATGAGGAACAGAGGAGGGAAAGAGAAAAGGGAATGGGAGGGAGAAGGAAAGACAGGGATGAGGAACAGAGGAGAGAAAGAGAAAAGGGGTGGGAGGGAAAGAGAAAGAGGAAGTGGAGGGGTGAAGGTGAAGAAGATGATGAAAAAGTGAAGAGTAAACTGCTGCTTAGTCTGAGAGAAACCATCACTCTCCTCAACCTTTGCATTGTTAGGACACACTTCACATCACATTGTCCTCCACAAGGTTCTTTAAAAGCGGCTGCTCTTCCTCGTCCACTTTGAATTTTAGTTTCTTCTTTGCCTTGTCCACTTTCAGGCTGAACTTCTTCTTTGCCTCGTCCACTTTCAGGTTGAGCTTCTTTTTTGCTTCTTTTATTCGCCTTTTCATACCTTTTTTTCCCTCTATGTCCATCATTTCGTTCTCTCCCATGTCCATCTTTATCAAACCTTCTATCTTTTGTTCAATTGCTTGCTGTACTGCCAGTAATTCTTTCTTCACGTTTTCTGCTTCCTTCTTTAGGTTTTCGATGTTTGCTGCTTGGACTCGTCTTTTGTCTTCTTCCAGAGCTTTCTTTAATTCACATAAGTCCTTTACATTGTCGCATTTTTCTTTGGCCAGCAGCTTTTCTTCTTCAGTATCCTCTTTCAGACAGGCATTTTCAGCCTTCATGGCTTTAAAGGACACAGTTCCAAAGACTGAGGTGCTCAAAAGTCTTGCTGTGAAGATTTTCTTGTTCATCATGGAAATTAAGCTACAGATAAGGACAGAATCATTAGTCTCACATAAAAATGTCTTTTTTTTTTAAGTGCTGTTACAGTTGCTTCTCAATTGATTTGGAGCAGTTCTCACAGCAGAAAAGTCATTGTCATCAGGAAGGCATTTCCTCACCCACATTAGCCTCAACATTACACCTCTCGATCTCTCCTTTTCCTATTGGGGTTTGTTTCATCCATCCATTTCCTCCTGCATATCTTTTTAAGGGTTGCAGGGGGCTGGAACCCATCCCAGCTGTCATAAGGCGAGAGGCAGGTTACACCCTGGTCGAGTCACCAGCCGGTCATAAGGCTAACACACACAGACACACAACCATTCACACTCACACCTAGGGGCAATTTAGAATCACCATTTAACTTAACTCCACAAGGTACATGTCCTTGGACCATGGGACAAAACCAGAGTGCTCACAGGAGAACACGGGGAGAACATGCAAACTCCACACAGAAAGGTGCCGGCCAAGGTGGACCCGAGCCCCGGACCTTCTTGCTGCGAGGCAACAGTGCTAACCACCACACGACTCACTTCTTTCAATATTTTTTTAAAGAAAACATGTCCATGTATTCTTGAGCTGGAATCATCATCACTACACTTATTTTTCCTTATGTAGGAGAGCCAGGGTCCTCCTAAGGGAAGTTGGAGGGTTTCGTGCATCCTGGTGAACTTTTTCACCAAATGTAGTTTAACATCTCAGATGTGTTTCAGCAGTATTTCTGCTCAATGTTAAAACATTTCTGTACTTTTATGTCCTTCTTCCTTCCTTCTAGCTTCTCCGTCACACTGTGTGTATGTGTGTGTGTAACGGACACTGAGAAATATGAACTGTATTTAAACAATCACAAGTTAAATCTTATTGAAACAAACAAACAAAGCTTGGTGACTTTTCCTTAAAATATTTTCCCCTTTGGAAGTTATATTTCTACCACCACCTCTGCTGTTTTCTGTTAGATTTCAATGCTTTGACTACAATGTCTCTTTCTATGTGGTGCACACAGACGTGGATCTCTCTTTGAATGTTAATGTTTATTTATTTGTTAAAAGATGATTTAATCAGATTTCCAAAGTGTTGAATGATTTAATAACTGTTCTCCTGTTCTGTAGATGTACAACGCAATGCCCTGGCTGATGAAGTGGCTGCCTGGACCTCATAAGAAGATGTTCACTCTGGTACAACAGATAAATGACTTCATAGAAATCAGTATCAAAGAACACAAAGAAAACCTTAACCCAGCATTACCAAGAGACTATATTGATGCCTTTCTGATAGAGATGGGAAAGGTGAGCTTTGGGCTTGATTTCTATTGTCTTTGTTCTGTTTGGTCTTGTAATGAAATATACCAACAGATTTTAATTTCTGCTGTTTGTGTCTCTGATAGGATGAGAACAATGATTCAAGTTTTGCTCTCAGCAACTTACGTGCTTGCACCATGGACCTGTTTTTTGCTGGAACTGAAACTACTACCACTACTTTACACTGGGGGCTGCTTTTCATGATCTATTACCCTGACATACAAGGTGTGTGTATGTCAGGATTATAATAGTTTTGAATTTTACCTTATCGTTTAGTTTCAGTTAGTTTTTACTTTTGTTTCTCAAATTCAGTTAGTTTTAATTAGTTTTCAGAGTGGTTTTGCTCATTTTTATTTTAGGTTTAAAGCTTAGTTTTAGTTTAGTTTCGTTAGTTTCAGTAGTAGTTTTAGTATTTTCATACTTTGTCAGGTGCAAGATTCAATGCACAAAAGTGACTATTGTGTAATTAAAACTCAAGATACCATAAAGAAATATATTCAACAACCAACAGTTCACAAGACAGAAGCACTACATGCTAAATGTGTAATAATTAGGACACACATGAACATCAACAGGGAGAAACAAAGAAAAATATGAACTCCCAAACTCAATAAATTCTACAATAAACTCCCAATAAACTCCAGTGTCAGTGCAGTAGATTAACAACACCTACATGTGGTGTTTGACAAAAACAAACTCTTTGAAGGAGTCAAAGGTCAAATCCAGCTGCATCCTAATGTTCTCACCACCCGAAGCTGTTTCTGCTTTGGAGCTAGCTTGGTTAGATGCTCGCTGATTAAACTTGTAGGGTCTTTGCAGCCTCTGTACAAAACAAGTGTCCGACCTCATGTCCACATTTATGCTTGTGTAGCTGTGTGTGTTGTGTGTGTTAATTACCTTGTGGTCATGTGCTGCGGTGCCAGCTGGGACTTTTTTTTGGGTCCTCGCTCTTTGTGCTCAGTTTTCTGGCTGCAAACATATTTGTCCCTGTTTTTCCACTTCCTTCATTTCCTCACGTCCATTCCGACTGCAGTCTCCCTCCAGGAATTTGCTGACATTTGTGAGTCCTTATACTGATGCTTTAATTATTATTCCTGATTGTTATTCTCTCACTGATAAAGTAGACGGAAACGCACAAGAACTGAACAGGTTAATCACAGCGTTGCGGCAGCGTGGACTCTGCCACTTTCTCGTGCACACGCACGCACACAGCTGCCCGACGGCGCTCCCAGCTTAAACTCGGAGAGCGGAAAAATGATCAATCCACAATGATTACAGTTATTTTTAGTTAGTTTTTTAAACTCACAATACAGTTTTAGTTAGTTATCGTTTTTTCCTTTTAATTGTAGTTTTTATTTATTTCAGTTAACGACAATGTTTTTTCAATTTCAGTTTTCGTTATTTTCGTTCGTTTTCGTTAACTGTAATAACCCTGGTGCACGTGTGTAACATTTCCAAAATTACTGTGTATTTTGTCTTGTCGTGACTTTATATTGCTGGGGGCCTCTCACACATCAGTGTTATATTACGAGAAAAAGCATCAGAAGTAGTTTGTGTAAGTCATTTATGTAATTCAGAATAATTTATTATAGTCATATACATATATATATTTTTATAGCATTTTTATCATTTTTTTTTTAATGTTTAGGTTTCAGTTTGGATTCAGTTAGTTTCCAGAGTATGTCTGATTCTTTAAGTTTAGTTAACAAATGATTAAATACTAAAACTCAAAAGACATTTCCTGCATATTTTCCTGTCTTCTATTTAGGGCAGCACGGTGGCGTGGTGGTTAGCACTGTTGCCTCACAGCTAGAATGACATCTAGAAGGTCTGGGTTAGATTCTTGCTGTGTAGAGTTTGCATGTTCTCCCTGTGTCTGTGTGGGTTTTCTCCGAGTACTCCAGTTTCCTCCCACAGTCCAAAGACATGCAGGTATTGGGGTTACGTTAATTGATCATTCTAAATTGCCCATAGGTGTGAATGGTTGTCTGTCTCTTTGTGTTGGCGACCTGTGCACTCTGCCTCTTGCCCTGTGGAGTGGAAGAGAATGGATGGCTTTTCTATTTATGTTGGTAGTTGTGTAATAATTCAGTATCATTAATAAATTTAGATTTTTTTTCTTAAAATTTTATTTTTACTTTAGTGACCTGGAGTGGTTTTACTCACTCTCTGTCTCAGCCTTAACTAACTGTAATAATCTTGACACAGACTCTCATTGTTTCCTGTTCACTGTGCAGAGAGAGTCCAGGCTGAGATCGATGCTGTGGTTGGTTCATCCAGACAGCCCTCTATGAGTGACAGAGAAAACATGCCCTATACTGATGCTGTTATTCATGAGATACAGAGAATGGCCAACATCGTCCCCCTCAACGTGGCTCGTATGGCAACCAAGGACACTACAGTGGATAAGTACACAATCCCAAAGGTACACAATGTATAAGAATTTCTGGCAGTATAACTGTTGAATAAAATATTTCTGGTCCAGCCACTTGAGACTGGCTCCAAAAGTTGATTCCCCCACACACTCATGTTAAAATACCCAACTAAACAACTAAAAGACATTTAAAGGCTGGATTAAAAATGGTTCTGATATCTGAGGATAGTGTTCTTGTTGCTCAAATTTGAATTACCAAATTGGGCTTCTAAACCATGTGTGTGCTGTCTTCCATATATGGTAACTTCTGACTCCGGGAAAGGAAAATGGCAGCAGCCAAATCACTAATGTTGAAGCATCAAAATGCAGAGACCAAAACCAAAGGATGACTTCACAGTGGCTGTGTCCATCTTTTAGTCTCTGTTTTTGAAGTTATGCCCTCACTATGTTTGGTTTCTCAGATCTTTGCTGCTGTAGGTAGGCCCAGTAAAAAACAACTCCCCATGAATGAAGAGCTCTTTCTACAATGATTCATAAATACAGATAATGATACACTTATGGCCCTGCAGGAGACTGACAGCCTTTCAGGATGTACCCTGTCTTTTGTCCTATGACAGCGAGGATAGGCTCCAAATCTTACAAAATCCACCATTTTATCAAAATGGGACTGAATCAACAATGGTTTCACACTAGGTTCTCTGAAATCCTGCATGTGAGGACAATGTAACTTTAAGAAAACCAAATAAAAGGATTGATAAGATCTGCAAGTTTATTTCTGCGCTCATATGAACTGAAACCAGTAACTGAAAGTGAAAAATTAATTTGGGAAAAGCCACTAGACAAAATATACTGGAGATAATTCTGAACTTTTTGAAAACATTAATTTATTAACACCTACAATTAAAACATTTAAAACAGTGCAGTGGTTAGCACTGGTGCCTCACAACAAGATGGTCCTGGTTCAAATCCACCATCTAGCCAGGTCTTTCTGTGTGGAGTTTGCATGTTCTCCCCATGTCTGCGTGGGTTCTCACTGGGTACTCCAGTTTCTTCCCACAGTCCAACGACATCCAGACCTTCCCAGCGTGTACCTCACATCTTACTCTTTGACAGCTGGGATAGGCTCAGGCACCCAGCAATCCTGAATTGGATAAGTGTAAGAAAATGGATGGGTGGAGATTTAAAACAACCACTGCACTGTGGTGCTCCTGGTTCTTAATTAACAGGCATTTTACATTCCAAACTTTGATACAATGACACACCAAATAGCTCTTTTGGAGCTTTTAACAATGCTACACAACATTTCTCTATCAGCTGGTCTTCTGTCACCTGGCAAATTCACACAATTTTCAGAAATAATTTAGACTTTTTTTCTGTTTTTGTTTCGCAGTTCTTAAGATTAATTTGAGATATTTTTTAGGGCACCATGATCCTGGCTACCCTGGACTCAGTCCTACATGATGAGTCGATGTGGGAAACTCCACACTCTTTCAACCCTCAACACTTTCTGGACAGGGATGGTAAATTTCGCAAGCGAGATGCCTTCCTTCCATTTTCTGCAGGTTTGTTGGATGTTAACACCCCTTATGCTGTTTAGTCAAGGCAAAATATCATGTATCCTTGGCTTGCTGCAGAAATGCAGTAAAAGCTGTGATATGAGTGGATATCTATGTTTGAATAAAACTTGTGTCTTATTGTGTATTCTCAGGTAAGCGAGTGTGTCTTGGAGAACAGCTGGCCCGGATGGAGTTATTTTTGTTTTTCACCTCCATCCTTCAAAGGTTCTCTCTGTCACCACCTGCTGGAGAGCAGCCCAGTCTGGAGTTTAGGTTGGGAGGCGCACATTGTCCCAAACCTTACCGCCTCTGTGCTGTAACACGTTGATACATCAACTGCCTTAACCTGATGGTGTTTTTTTTCTCAGCACAATGAAAATAGAGAAATTACATGATTTCACCACATTCCAATCATGTATGACTGATGTGCACAATAAAATCAAATAAATTCATTTTTTTTCACTGTGAGGTTCTGGAAATATATCAGAATAATATAGACAATGTTTTTTGCAAAGGCTGCTTGGATAGAGGGTAACAAATTTTTAAAGTGTTCTGCTAAAAGTGGAACCATATATTACACTAACCCTCTTCTTCACCTTCCAGGTTTCTTTCATCTTTTTGAGATCAGCTCTTAATTTTACATTAAACTCCCAATAAGATAGCCTAATGGGTGTATCTTTAAGGCTGATTACCAACAGTCTCATGTTGTATATGTGATTTAAAGACTTATATAATTAAAGGAGAAACTATATAGCGAAACACTATTATCTATTGTTAACATTTTTAAACATGATAAAAATATTCAGTTGAAAACTGAATGTTATCTGCTGGTAGTGAAGCAGAAGCTCCTCAGGAAGTAGATGCTATTGATAGCTGTTTGAGCTGGATGTTTCATGCTTACTGCATGCATTTGGGAAAGGGCAGCATTGTCATTAAGTGAGATATTCCATCCAACTTCTATTTTGTTTTGGTAACGCAGTTAAAACTCTGAATTAGTTCAGCATAAACAAGTGAAGACATGGAAACAGTATATAGTGTCCTCGGCTTGGAGCGGGCCACAACAGCAACCCTCAGAGCCAGAGACAGAATCAGGAAACCCAGGCTGCCCGCAGCCACTCATGAGTATTGAAGACCTGAGACCAGACATCCCGATGACAACCGTGTGTCCATCCCCAGAGCAGGAGGAGGGCGGTCCCAGCCAGGGCCCCCACAGCCAAAGGGCAAGAGCCCCAGAGATCCAGTGACGATGGGCAGCTGCCCCCACCACCGCACGATATTTTCCTGTCTGCTATTTAGGGCAGCACGGTGGCATGGTGGTTAGCACTGTTGCCTCACAGCTAGAATGACATCTAGAAGGTCTGGGTTAGATTCTTGCTGTGTAGAGTTTGCATGTTCTCCCTGTGTCTGTGTGGGTTTTCTCCGAGTACTCCAGTTTCCTCCCACAGTCCAAAGACATGCAGGTATTGGGGTTACGTTAATTGATCATTCTAAATTGCCCATAGGTGTGAATGGTTGTCTGTCTCTTTGTGTTGGCGACCTGTGCACTCTGCCTCTTGCCCTGTGGAGTGGAAGAGAATGGATGGGTTTTCTATTTATGTTGGTAGTTGTGTAATAATTCAGTATCATTAATAAATTTAGATTTTTTTTTCTTAAAATTTTATTTTTACTTTAGTGACCTGGAGTGGTTTTACTCACTCTCTCACTCAGCCTTAACTAACTGTAATAATCTTGACACAGACTCTCATTGTTTCCTGTTCACTGTGCAGAGAGAGTCCAGGCTGAGATCGATGCTGTGGTCGGTTCATCCAGACAGCCCTCTATGAGTGACAGAGAAAACATGCCCTATACTGATGCTGTTATTCATGAGATGCAGAGAATGGCCAACATCATCCCCCTCAATGTGGCTCGTATGGCAACCAAGGACACTACAGTGGATAAGTACACAATCCCAAAGGTACACAATGTATAAGAATTTCTGGCAGTATAACTGTTGAATAAAATATTTCTGGTCCAGCCACTTGAGACTGGCTCCAAAAGTTGATTCCCCCATACACTCATGTTAAAATACCCAACTAAACAACTAAAAGACATTTAAAGGCTGGATTAAAAATGGTTCTGATATCTGAGGATAGTGTTCTTGTTGCTCAAATTTGAATTACCAAATTGGGCTTCTAAACCATGTGTGTGCTGTCTTCCATATATGGTAACTTCTGACTCCGGAAAAGGAAAATGGCAGCAGCCAAATCACTAATGTTGAAGCCAGGGGAGGGCCCCAGGAGCCCAAGAACCGCCCGATGCCAAGCAGAGGCCCGCGCAGAAGTGGCCAGCATCTACCCAAACCACAACCCCCAAGGTAGCAGTCCAACAACCACGCCAAAGCACCCAGCCTCGTGCCCCAGAATCACTGAGTGCCCATCTCCCGGGCGGGTAGCAACGACCAGTGGGGAGCAAACACGTCTCACAGAAGCAAGCCCGAGACCCAGGACCAGCCATACATGCACATATGCACACACGCATGTATGCTCACACAAGGACTGCGTATGCACACACAGACACACACACACTCATACACAAAGAAAAAGGCACCACGAGACACACTCATCCACTCATAAACCCATCTTCTGGCATGTGAGCGAATGAGTGCTCCCAGAGCCAGCAGCCACTCTAGAGCGATGTCGGACACACCCCCGACAACCTAGCCAACCCTCATCCCAGGTCGGGTTCAGGAAACAGGTGTGAAAAGGCCTGCCTGGTCTCCTCCCCACTCATCTGGAAGGTGAAATGTGGGTGCATGTGTCAGAATGTGAGTGCCTGTGAGTGTATGAGGTGTATGAAATGGGTATGTCTGTATGAAAATTAGAGTGCTATTAAAATTGAGGGGACAGACGCATGATGAGCACCCGACTGCCAGTCAGCAGAGCTCATCCACACCTACCCCCCAAAACTCTTCATGTCTAAGGTGTAGATAAAACTGAAGGACAGACAGCAGTGAAGTAGAAAGTTGGGCCACTTCAGGGGGAACATGTCAGACCCTGCACCGGGACAGGCACAGAAGAGGCCAGCCACCTGACCCAGAGCCAGCACCCACCACTGCAAGCACCCCAGGTCCCACACCCCAAGACCCAATCCCCATTTTCTTAGCAATGGATAAGACAGTAAGAATTATGTGTGATATATTTGATTCTCTATCAATTCACTTACATCACCTAAAATGCACAGTTTGGGTGATGTTGGGATACCGCAGTTAAACAATGTGGACAAGTCTTCACATATCCTCTGCCAAAACCTCGGAACAGGCATACAAGACCATATAGCATGCATGTAGATCTCAGCAGTATTGTCTGCACAATAGGCACATATGTTTGAGTGTGTAGGGCCCATTTGGAACGTCCTCTGTCCTGTATAGCGTGTAGAGTATTACACTGTATAAGTTGTAAGTTTGGACTTTTTGTCATTTTAAAAGTGTTTGTGTCCAGAAGTTTGGATCTGGATTATTGGAGAGATCACACTCCCATTTTGCAATTGGGGGAGAGACTGAAACATCAATATTTAACAATAACTTATACAGTTTTGATTGCAATTTAGGGGTTCAGAGATTTAGAAATTCTGCAACCCATGTAGGCATTTCTAAATTTAGTTTAATGGGATTAAGTGTTGCTGATATATTAA
Source organism: Archocentrus centrarchus (assembly GCF_007364275.1). Lineage (NCBI taxonomy): Eukaryota > Metazoa > Chordata > Actinopteri > Cichliformes > Cichlidae > Archocentrus > Archocentrus centrarchus. The sequence continues at coordinate 26,496,799 of NC_044349.1, read as the reverse complement.
TTGAATGCAAAGCACTGATACACTAAATCAATAATTCATTTATAACCTTTTGTGTAGCCAGGCTATATGTTGTAATAATGTCCCAAGTGTGATAATACTGACTATATGGATACAGTACAGTGACCTCTTGATGGTTTTGAAATTGTATGACGTCACTGAATATGGTTTACATTTTTTTTTTCTTATTTCTTTAGGAGGTGGGTTGGCTGCACTCATGGGTTATAGTTGTTTGCTTAATGCAAGAATTGATATTTTTTCCCTCACACTGTCAATTGCATGTTTTGTTATGTCATGCTCTCATGATTCTGCCATTATGCAACAGAATGTGTGCACACTTTTACCAGCTATAGTATTAAAGTAATGCTTACACAGTTAGGCAGTGTAAAATAGTACAACATAATATATTCTAAAATATATTCTATAATTGTATAATCAGTACTTAGGGTATCTATGTAGATATTTCTACATTGTTGCATTGCTTGATTTGTTTTTGTTGAGTTTCCTGTTTTTCTTAGTGACATGCTTTTATTTTGAAGACCAGCCCCGGACACCAATGAGATCTGAACAACATGAATCTTATCTTGGCTTATGAGTAACAGAATAGTCTGTCCATATATCTGATTGCAGTTTCATGGTGGCAGCACAGCTAAAACACTTGCCTTAAGAACTGAAGAAATGGAGACATTAAGCAGCATTCTTGGCTTGGAGTGGATAGACGGCGGGAGCATTTTAATTTTTTTGTTGGTTCTCCTGCTGTTCGCTGATATTTTGAAGAACAGAGCGCCAAAAAACTTTCCTCCCGGACCGTGGGCTCTTCCGTTTTTAGGACATTATCATCGCATCAGACCTGACAGAATTCACCTGCAGATCATGGAGGTATGAGTCCTAAGTTTTATTATGATCATTACATTAAGAGGACTGCGGTCAAGTGAGCCCTCATTTTCGAAGTCACAGTCACGCTAGCCACACGCAGAATTATGTTGCGCTTTTATACTACATAATACGGTACGGGTGCCGATCGCCGTAGAAACGCATGAGAATTCTTATCCTGCAATTTTGACCATTTTAATGCGCGCTCCGTTAGAGGTCTTTCTATATTGTAAATTATGATACACGGTCATCCGTACATTGCACACTAAAATATATTTTTGAACTCAAATTCCTAAAGGGATGTCTACATTTATAACGGATTTCAATGCAAATTAACTCCCAAATTTATACACAGTTACTGTCCTGTAATTATGTGTTTGGGGAAAAAATTATACATCCACTCAAAGTACAGTAATGTATTTGTATTATAGAGACATTTTTTAACTGGATTTACAGGAGCAATATTCTTTAACCTGATTCCTACTCTGTTTGATCTAACATTCTTGAACAATAGTTTTTGAAAACCTAATTACTTGTTTACAGATCAAGTGAAATAGCACAGCTCCTTGGTGCACAGAATTCAGAGTGGAATTGCGTTCTTAGCGACATTAAGTCCGCATGCAGTGCAAGCTGCCAACGTCTGTATTTGCTTTTGGTTATAATTGATGTGTTAGAACGACACATGTAAATTGTTTATTATGACTTTCTATTACATTCTAACTTTGAGTATGTATTTTTAAGAGTTCCATTAGGGATGTGCGCGACTACTCGACTAGACCTCTAATCGTCGCTATTACAGTATCACTAGTCGGTATCAGATGTACTAGTCGGTTAGCCAAATTTTTAAGGTTTTAATTGATACCTAGTGCCGGTGTTGTGCCAAAAAGTGATCGTCTGCCAAAAAGTGATTGCCAGAAAATGATTGCCCATATTTAAACTGTTGTAAATTACTTGCAGATCTATAATCTGTGGGAAATATATCAAACATATCTCTCGTGAATGATATCAAGTCATTTTGAGCGAGAAACAGCATTTCTGTTACAAGGTAGAAGCTGCAATCAGTTTTTGGCAGTGACTTTTATATAGTCTTTATTTATCAGGGTAAAAACTGCAATTTATCTTAAAAATGTCTTATTAAAGTGAAATCTGGCCAAGAGGGCAGCAGAAAACCCAACAAATATAACATTACAGTCTATAAAGATATTTTAAGTGACCAAAGAGGACTGGATTTATTATAATGTATAATAATGAGTCATAAACGTACTTGAAAAACAGGTAATTTCTTAATTTTATATATAAGCCCTTCATAAATCATACTGACTGAACCCTATTCAGCAATATAAGCAAAGACATTAGACATAAAAGCACATAGAAACATCGGAAATCACTTTTTGGCAGACGATCACTTTTTGGCACAACACCGGTAAATGTTTGTCCTAAATGTTATGCAACCATCTGCCACCAGATGGTGCTGCAGCCCTAACATCGTTATCGAAAAATACCATAACTCTGTTAATCCTGGTCTGATAGTTTTATTAGGTCTAATGTCGTCAATTTTTGAAGTTTTACAACGTGAGCTGAAGCGCGCCTCCGGAGAAACACCGTTCTTTCTCAGCATTTCCGGCTACTTCCCCAAAGTTTGTGCAAAGAAGTGAAAAACCCAGAGAGACAAATGTGTTTGCACCTTAAAAAAATTGAAAAAAGCAAGGAGTAGGACCCATTAGGGGGGAAAGTCCCAGCATTTTATCTTTCTGTCAGCCGGCACCGGATGTAAAACACCGGGCCACAACCGAAAGGTAATTAACACACGTAATGCAACTAACATCGGCCACTTACGTAGGTTACGTCGTAACTCTACAAAGACCCAGCGGTGAAGTCTGAATCAGGGGTAAGCTGGAGGAGGAGGCTGCGGGAGACGGAGGTCTGGGCTTCTGCTCAGGATATATTTAATTTCATATCTGACTGTTTCTTAGATTTAGACTAGTCAGGTAGTCTATTTTTTGAAATAATAAAAAAAAATCTAATAATTTGCTTTGGATGTAGGCCACCAGGTAAACAGTAGAAGTCAACTTGTGTAGATGTCCAGTGAAATACTTGTGTCACCTTTAACATCATTCCTGTAAATACAGTTAAAATAGGGTAAAATTAGACTTACAAAACTGTAATTTGAGTGGATGCAAAAAAGATCAAATAAACAATGCATATTATAGTGAATGCAATTTTTATTTTTAAATGAAAATAAATGAGTGCAATCAAGTAAATAAAAATGGCCTCTGTCCAATAAATAAGGCTTCAAATTAAATCAATAAGATTTTTCCCGTCCAAAACAACTGAAACGTTTACAGACGATTCAGTTCATGAAGAGTTTCACTATTCAGAATGAACGCTATTATTAACGCAACCCCCCCCCCCCCCCCCCCCCCCCCAAAAAAAAAATAAAAAATAAAAATAAAAATAAAAACAAAGGAGACTCCCATTGTCCACTTGTTAGCTAATATAATTGAAATGGGGCAAAAATTGTGTGTTTCTAGGTCATCAACCGTACGTGTTATGTAGTATAAAAGTGCAACATAATTCTACGTGCGACTGGCTACTTTGAAAATGAGGGCTCACTTGACCGCAGTGTTAATGTTAGTTGTGTGACTTATGTTCCTTGTTTCTTGTTTCAGTTTTCATGCCTTCCCTGTTTGCGTTCCTGGCATGTTCAGTCATGTCCTGTATTACTTTGTTAGCTCTTGTCTTGTGTATTTAGTATTTATTTTTTACTTTCTTTGTATTGCTAGATTATATTCTGTGCTCCTCAGCATGTCCTGGTTTTTCCTGTTTGCCTGTGTGTGTATCTGCGTCTTCAGTTCTTTGCCGTGCCATCATCAGTGAGTCCCCTACGAGATTCCTGCTGACTCCAAGATTTCACACAGTGTTACTGGAGGTCAAGGTAATGCCATGTTGTCTAACCAAGTATTTGGTTAGACAACATGTTACTAAGATTTGTGGGGCTGAGTACAAGAACTTCAGTTTTATCTGGATTTAGAAGCCAGAAATCAGAGGTCATCCGGTTCCTGCAGTTTAACTAATTGATGTGTGTCATCTGGCTTCATCGATAGATAAAGCTGGTATCATCTGCATAACCATGAAAATTGATGCAATATTTTCTAATAATACTGCCTAAGTGAAGTATGTATATTGTAAATAAAATTGGAACTAGCACAGAACCCTGTGGAACTCCATAATTAACCTTAGTGTATGAAGAAGACTCCCCATTTACATGAACAAATTGGAGTCTATTAGGTATGATTCAAACTGCTGTAGCGCAGTACCTTTAACACCTATGGCATGCTCTAATCTCTGTAATAAAATATTATGATCAACAGTATCAAAAGCTGCACTGAGGTCTAATAGGACATGCACAGAGATGAGTCCACTGTTAGAGGCCATGAGAAGATCATTTGTAACCTTCACTAATGCTTTTTCTGTACTGCAGTGGTTCTCAAATCCAGGCCTCGTGGCCCAGTGTCCTGCAGGTTTTAGATGTGTCTCTGCTTCAACACACCTGAGTCAAATAAAGAAGTCATTAGCAGGACTCTTCAAATAAACCGTTCCTCAGCAGACGATCAGTTAGCTGTTTAACAACTACTCTTCCAAGATTTTTTGAGAGAAAAGGAAGGTTGGAGATTGGCCTGTAATTAGCTGAAACAGCTGGGTCAATGTCATGGCCGGGGAGGAAACAGGCGAGGAATGGCTGACACGAAGGACTCCAGAAGTCAGCGTAACTTAAAAGGGATTTATTTAAGCAGGGGAAAAACAAATACAAAAATCTTGGAAGGGAGACGACGGTCAAACACAGGGAACACACGGGCACACAACATCAGCGACGCGACAAGGAACACATGGAAACTGAGGGCTTAAATACACACTGGGTAATCAGGGCAAGAGGAAACAGCAGGGAACAACAGGTGAGGCAAATGAAACTAATTACACAGGGGAAGCAAAGCTGAACACAAAGCACAGGAAAACCAGACTGTCAAAATAAACAGGAAGTGACAAACCAAGGAACATACTGACTAAACAACAGGCACAGACTCAGGACAGAGACGCAGACATATCACAACACTAGGAAACACAAGACATCAACCTACTGGGAGGACACACTCAGGAAATAAACTAACACAAAACGCTGGGCCAACGGCCCAGGACATGACAGTACCCCCCCCTCAAAGGCCGGCTCCCGACGGCCAAAACAAGAAACAAAACCAGACCAGGGCGGGAGGCGGGGGACCAGGAAGGAGGGCCCGAAACAAAAACAGACAGGGAGCAAACAAAGTCAGGAACAAACCCAAAAACACAAGGAAGCACTGGAGCAAGGGTAGAGCACAAGGGCAAAAAACAATAAGCACAAGGAACCGAACAAAGAAAAGCAATGGCACAAGCTGAATACAGTCCAAAAACCAGAGCAAAAACACGGGGATGAGAAAACAAAAAAAAACAACCGGATGAAACAAAAAGCGACGGCACAAGGCCGGAGAGCTCCAATGTCCAAAACAGGGGGTCGAAACAAGGAACAGTCCAGGAGCTATGACAAAACAAAAACAGCAGGGGAAAAAACAGTCCACAGTTCAGGGGAGTCAGTGGGAAATCCAAAACAAAAAACACACAGTTCAGGAGGCCGCAGAGGCCAAGGGGCCACAAAGCAAAGTCCCAACGAGGGAGGCCGACCGCGCTCCCAGCGGCGGCGGCGACGACGAGGGGGAGTCACTGGAGGCCGACCGCGCTCCCAGCGGCGACGACGAGGAGGAGTCACTGGAGGCCGACCGCGCTCCCAGCGGCGGCGGCGACGACGAGGAGGAGTCACTGGAGGCCGACCGCGCTCCCAGCGGCGGCGGCGACGACGAGGAGGAGTCACTGGAGGCCGACCGCGCTCCCAGCGGTGGCGGCGACGACGAGGAGGAGTCACTGGAGGCCGACCGCGCTCCCAGCGGCGGCGGCGACGGGGAGCAGGCACCGGAGGCTGACCGTGCTTCCAGCGGCGGCGGCGGAGACGAGGAGAAGACACTGGAGGCCGACCGCGCGGCATGCGGCGGCGACGAGGAGGGGTCACTGGAGGCCGACCGCGGGGCATGCGGCGGCGGCGACGGGGAGCAGACACTGGAGGCCGACCGCGGGGCATGCGGCGGCGGAGAAGGGCGACCCCGGGCTCTGGTGGGGAACCCTCGGGTGACGTGGAGCGCTCGGACTGAGCAGAGACCCCCACCGGCTCGGACTGAGCGGGATCCCCTGGCTCGGAGCGCTCGGACTGAGCGGAGACCCCCATCGGCTCGGACTGAGCGGGACCCTCGTGCGCGGAGCGCTCGGACTGAGCGGGACCCTCTGGCGCGGAGCGCTCGGACTGAGCGGAGACCCCCATCGGCTCGGACTGAGCGGGCCCCGCGGGCGCGGAGCGCTCGGACTGAGCGGGACCCCCTGGCTCGGACTGAGCGGAGACCCCCATCGGCTCGGACTGAGCGGGACCCTCTGGCGCGGAGCGCTCGGACTGAGCGGAGACCCCCATCGGCTCGGACTGAGCGGGACCCCCTGGCTCGGACTGAGCGGAGACCCCCATCGGCTCGGACTGAGCGGGACCCTCTGGCGCGGAGCGCTCGGACTGCGCGGGACCCCCTGGCTCGGACTGAGCGGAGACCCCCATCGGCTCGGACTGAGCTGAGCCCATGGGCTGAACGGGGCCTACATAGTGAGGCACCGGATGCGTAGGCTGGGACCGCGGAACAGGGCACACTGCTGCTTTATTGAGCAGCAGGGGCTGCTCGGGGAATAGCCGAGGTGCAGGGGACTGCGTGGAAGCAGGCCGGGAGACGACTGGCTGCGTGGAAGCAGGCCGGGAGACGACTGGCTGCGTGGAAGCAGGCCGGGAGACGACTGGCTGCGTGGAAGCAGGCCGGGAGACGACTGGCTGCGTGGAAGCAGGCCGGGAGACGACTGGCTGCGTGGAAGCAGGCCGGGAGACGACTGGCTGCGTGGAAGCAGGCCGGGAGACGACTGGCTGCGTGGAAGCAGGCCGGGAGACGACTGGCTGCGTGGAAGCAGGCCGCGAGCTAGGGAGATCTGGCTGCGTGGAAACAGACCGCGAGCTAGGGAGATCTGGCTGCGTGGAAACAGACCGCGAGCTAGGGAGATCTGGCTGCGTGGAAACAGACCGCGAGCTAGGGAGATCTGGCTGCGTGGAAACAGACCGCGAGCTAGGGAGATCTGGCTGCGTGGAAACAGACCGCGAGCTAGGGAGATCTGGCTGCGTGGAAACAGACCGCGAGCTAGGGAGATCTGGCTGCGTGGAAACAGACCGCGAGCTAGGGAGATCTGGCTGCGTGGAAGCAGACCGCGAGCTAGGGAGATCTGGCTGCGTGGAAGCAGACCGCGAGCTAGGGAGATCTGGCTGCGTGGAAGCAGACCGAGAGCTAGGGAGATCTGGCTGCGTGGAAACAGACCGAGAGCTAGGGAGATCTGGCTGCGTGGAAACAGACCGAGAGCTAGGGAGATCTGGCTGCGTGGAAACAGACCGAGAGCTAGGGAGATCTGGCTGCGTGGAAACAGACCGAGAGCTAGCTGACACTGGGGCCTGAGAGGGAGCTGACACTACTGGAGCTACAGAAGGAGCAGGAGCTGAGGGAACTGGGACCAAAACCGAAGGAACTAAGACAGGGGCTGAGGGAACTGACTGAGAGGGCACTGAAACAGCTGACACTGGGGACCGAGGAAGAGTTACTGGAGCTGACTGAAGGCGAGGGAGAGCGACTGGAGCTAGAGCTGACTGAGACCCTGCTGCTGCAGCTAACACAGAAAACCGATGCGAAGGCTTGGACCTGGCTGCCCCCACCCGCGGAACAGGTGCGAGTGCCGAGGTCAGCCCGTCCGTGGCTGCCCCCACCCGCGGAACAGGTGCGAGTGCCGAGGTCAGCCCGTCCGTGGCCGCCCCCACCCGCGGAACAGGTGCGAGTGCCGAGGTCAGCCCGTCCGTGGCCGCCCCCACCCGCGGAACAGGTGCGAGTGCCGAGGTCAGCCCGTCCGTGGCCGCCCCCACCCGCGGAACAGGTGCGAGTGCCGAGGTCAGCCCGTCCGTGGCCGCCCCCACCCGCGGAACAGGTGCGAGTGCCGAGGTCAGCCCGTCCATGGCTGCCCCCACCCGCCGAACAGGTACAGGTGCAGGGGAAGCTGGAGCTAAGGGAGCTGGAGCAGGGTGAACAGAGGGAGCTGGAGCTAACTGAGGGGTCTGGGACTGCGACTGAGGAGGAGCTGGAGCTACAGCTGACATGGAACACTGCGACTGAGGGGGAGCTGGAGCTACAGCTGACATGGAACACTGCGACTGAGGGGGAGCTGGAGCTACAGCTGACATGGAACACTGCGACTGAGGGGGAGCTGGAGCTACAGCTGACTTGGAACACTGCGACTGAGGGGGAGCTGGAGCTACAGCTGACTTGGAACACTGCGACTGAGGGGGAGCTGGAGCTACAGCTGACTTGGAACACTGCGACTGAGGGGGAGCTGGAGCTACAGCTGACTTGGAACACTGCGACTGAGGGGGAGCTGGAGCTACAGCTGACTGGGAAGACTGCGACTGAGGGGGAGCTGGAGCTACAGCTGACTGGGAAGACTGCGACTGAGCAGGCGCTACAGCTGACTGAGGCGAGAGTGGCTGGGGAGGAGCACGGCGACGCCGGGAGCGCTGCTTCCTTCGCGTTCTGTTGGAGTGGGAAGCACGATTCTCAGCATCCAGGATGTCCACCAGCAGAGGTGAATCAATAATCTCCACATCATCTGGCAGCCAAGAGAGGTCTGGGGAGGCGGTGGGCTGTGGGTGAAAGGATGAAAATGACGAGGTGGGAGAGGTGAGTTGAAGGGATGACGGCGGATCCGGAAAGCGAGGCAGCGCCTGTGGTGCTGAGCTGCAGTGGTGCGGAGGAGACGACGGAGGTGAGATGACCGGCTGCAGGAGAGGTGAATTAGTGATGGCTTGGAGGAAAAAGGTTGTGTCTTTGCCCTGGACAGGGCGACCAATATTATACAGTTTAGCTTGTAAGTTTTTCCGGAGCATGATTATGGAATGGGCAAGGGAGGCAGTGTCAGGATGGGTGAGGAGCCAAGTGGAGGAAGAAAAAAGTCTGCAGCAGAAAATTGCCTGAATAATCTGACGGGGTTCATCAGTGGCATGAATGATGTTCCTGGAGAGATCTATGAGCTCCAAAATCACTTCCTCTTGCTCGGAGGGGCTCCTGGTATCCGCGGGGTCCATAGTCTGGTCGCGTCGTTCTGTCATGGCCGGGGAGGAAACAGGCGAGGAATGGCTGACACGAAGGACTCCAGAAGTCAGCGTAACTTAAAAGGGATTTATTTAAGCAGGGGAAAAACAAATACAAAAATCTTGGAAGGGAGACAACGGTCAAACACAGGGAACACACGGGCACACAACATCAACGACGCGACAAGGAACACATGGAAACTGAGGGCTTAAATACACACTGGGTAATCAGGGCAAGAGGAAACAGCAGGGAACAACAGGTGAGGCAAATGAAACTAATTACACAGGGGAAGCAAAGCTGAACACAAAGCACAGGAAAACCAGACTGTCAAAATAAACAGGAAGTGACAAACCAAGGAACATACTGACTAAACACGGGGAACAGGCACAGACTCAGGACAGAGACGCAGACATATCACAACACTAGGAAACACAAGACATCAACCTACTGGGAGGACACACTCAGGAAATAAACTAACACAAAACGCTGGGCCAACGGCCCAGGACATGACAGTCAAGTTATGCCTTTTTAAGTAATGGTTTAATTTCGACCACCTTAAAAGCCTGTGGTACATTGCCAACTAATAAAGACAGATTGATCATATTTAAGATTGAAGCATCAACTAATGGAAGGACTTCTTTGAGCAGTCTAGTAGGAATCACCGTGAATCATCATTTATTCATTTTTTATATTTAAGTGCTTATTACATGGACTTGTTTTGAAACTGATTTAAAAGAAAATCACCATTCTCTGTGATAGACCTGAAGTTATGAGGCTGATTTGTACAAGTCAATAGGAATTGCTTACTTTATTTTGATAAGGGGTACTTGGTTTACTTGGGGTCCTGTGTCATATCCAAATGTTCTGTTTTCATTTACAGGAAAGCCCTTTAATGCCCAGCCACTGATTAACAATGCTGTGTCAAACATCATCTGCTGTTTGGTGTTTGGGAATCGATTTGAGTACACCGACAAGCAGTACCAGTCCATTATTCGTAACTTCAGTGAAATTTTGCACTTACAGGAAACCATAGTGACACAGGTAAACCTCCTTCTAATATGCTACATCATGCAATAGTCATGTTAAATCAGGATTTATGCAAAATGCATAATTCACATTTACTTAAACAACTTAAATAAGTGTACTTAAACACCTCTACTGTAAAATGATGTCCTTCTTAAATCTTTCTCAGTTTAAGTTGAGTTTGTATCCCAAGGATCCTGGGAATTATGTTTTTGGAGCACAGTTTCCTGGTAGGGTCTCTAATGACAAACAAGGACTGATTGAAAGAAAGCCTGTCTTATTGTCAGGCCTGGAAGTGGAGGTCAAAGGTGAGCATTTTCAGGATATGTCCTGAAGATGGTTTCACTTGTGATCCATATAGAGTTCAAAGCCCGTGTGGGCAATCACAAAGATAGAAAAAATCTTAGAGATTAGGAGAATCAGCTTGGCTGACCTTTACCTGAGCAATGTTCTTTTACTGGATCTCTTCATTGGATTCTCCATAATAGAAATATTTGAGCAAAAGAGTGTTTAGAAGTACTCGTGGTTCCCATGATGACAATAAAGTTCTATTTTATTCTATTCTATTCTATTCTATTCTACTCTATTCTACAAGTCAAATCGAGTTTGTTGACCTTTCCTTAAAATATTTTTCCCCTTGTAAGTTATATTTCTACCACCACCTCTGCTGTTTTCTGTTAGATTTCAATGCTTTGACTACAATGTCTCTTTCTATGTGGCGCAAACAGACGTGGATCTCTCTTTGAATGTTAATGTTTATTTATTTGTTAAAAGATGATTTAATCAGATTTCCAAAGTGTTGAATGATTTAATAACTGTTCTCCTGTTCTGTAGATGTACAACATAATGCCCTGGCTGATGAATTGGCTGCCTGGACCTCATAAGAAGATGTTCACTCTGGTACAACAGATAAATGACTTCATAGAAATCAGGATCAGAGAACACAAAGAAAACCTTAACCCAGCATTACCAAGAGACTATATTGATGCCTTTCTGATAGAGATGGGAAAGGTGAGCTTTGCATTTGAATTCTATTGTCTTTGTTCTGTTTGGTCTTGTAATGAAATATACCAACAGATTTTAATTTCTGCTGTTTGTGTCTCTGATAGAATGAGAACAAGAATTCAAGTTTTGCTCTCAGCAACTTACGCGCTTGCACCATGGACCTGTTTTTTGCTGGAACTGAAACTACTACCATGACTTTACTCTGGGGGCTGCTTTACATGATCTATTACCCTGACATACAAGGTGTGTTTGTGTAACATCCAATATTACTGTGTATTTTATAAAAAGTCTTGTCATGACTTTGCATTGCTGGGGGTCTCTCACACATCAGTCTTAAAGAAAAAGTCTGAAGTAGGTTGTGTAAGTCATCTTTGTAATGCACAAAATAGTTTATTATAGTCTTGTGTATATACATATATATATTATTATTTTTTATCATATGTTTATATTTAGGTTTCAGTTTGGATTCAGTTCGTTTCCAGAGTAGGTCTAATTCTCTAAGTTTAGTTAACAAATTAGCAAATACTAAAACTGAAACTGATGTATATTTTTTTATTTATGTTGGTAGTTGTGTAATAATTCAGTATCATTAATAAGTTTAGATTTTTTTTCTTAAAAATGTATTTTTACTTTAGTGACCTGGAGTGGTTTTACTCACTCTCTCACTCAGCCTTAGCTAACTGTAATAATCTTGACACAGACTCTCATTGTTTCCTGTTCACTGTGCAGAGAGAGTCCAGGCTGAGATCGATGCTGTGGTCGGTTCATCCAGACAGCCCTCTATGAGTGACAGAGAAAACATGCCCTATACTGATGCTGTTATTCATGAGATACAGAGAATGGCCAACATCGTCCCCCTCAACGTGGCTCGTATGGCAACCAAGGACACTACAGTGGATAAGTACACAATCCCAAAGGTACACAAAGTATAAGAATTTCTGGCAGTATAACTGTTGAATAAAATATTTCTGGTCCAGCCACTTGAGACTGGCTCCAAAAGTTGATACACCCTCATGTTAAAATACCCAACTAAACAACTAAAACACATTTAAAGCCTGGATTAAAAATAGTTCTAATATCTGTGGATAGTGTCCTGATTCCTAACAACTATACTGTGGGTGAATATTTTTATAAGTCACCATCTGGATATTTAAGATTTAAAGTTAGAGGTGTGGCTTCCTGTGCAGACACAGGAAACAGTGAATTCTCTCTGCTAGGTCTCATCTCAACTAATTTTGTACTGAACTGACACCATGTGTGTGCCATCTTCCATATAGTAACTTCTGACTCCAAAAAACCAACATGGTGGCCAAAACCAAAGGATGACTTCACAGTGGCTGTGTCCATCTTTTAGTCTGTGTTTGTGCCCTCACTGTTTTTTTTTCATTTCTGTGCTGCTGTAGGTACTTGTAGTGATGCAATATGGTGGGCCAGATAAAAATCAATTCCCCATAAATGAAAGGCTACTTCTGCAATGATTCATAAATACACACAATGAGACCTTTCAGGATGTACCCTGTCTTTTGTCCTATGACAGCTAGGATAGGCTCCAAATCCTAAAAAAAAAATCCAGCATTTTATCAAAACATCTGGCATCACCTGGTGAAGTCACACAATCTTCAAAACCAATTTAGATTTTTTTCTGTTTCAGTATTTCAGTTCTTACAATTATTTTTAATGATATTTTTTAGGGCACCATGATCCTGGCTACCCTGGATTCAGTCCTACACGATGAGTCGATGTGGGAAACTCCACACTCTTTCAACCCTCAACACTTTCTGGACAGGGATGGTAAATTTCGCAAGAGAGACGCCTTCCTTCCATTTTCTGCAGGTTTGTTGAATGTTAACACCCCTTATGCTGTTTTAGCTAAAACAAAATATCATGTATCATTGGCTTGTTGCAGAAATGCAGTAAAATCTGTGATACAAGTGGATATCTTGTAAATTGTTTGAATAAAACTTGTGTCTTGTGAATTCTCAGGTAAGCGTGTGTGTCTTGGAGAAGAGCTGGCCCGGATGGAGTTATTTTTGTTTTTCACCTCCATCCTTCAAAGGTTCTCTCTGTCACCACCTGCTGGAGAGCAGCCCAGTCTGGAGTTTCGGATGGGAGGCACCCGTTGTCCCAAACCTTACCGCCTCTGTGCTGTAACACGTTGATACATCAGCTGCCTCAACCCGATTATGTCTTTTTCTCGGCACAATGAATTACTGTCTTCCATCACATTTGTCATATAATGCATTATATATATCTGCCATACTATTTTCATCCTATAGCATCAGTAACAAACAGTTTTCTTCATTTTACCCTGGAGACCAAAAACTAGTAAAATTAAGTGAGGCGAAAAGGATAAATGACATTATTTCACCACATTCCAATCTGATCGATGTGCACAATTAAATCAAGTTAATTCAAAAGACTTTTTGTAAAGGCTGATTGGATTGAGGGTAACAAGTTTTGAAGGTGTTTTACTAAAAATGGAACTGTATGTTACTCTAACAAAAATAAATGTGCTGCCATTTTGTGCCATTGCAGTTGTACTGTGTGAATCAATGTAGAAATCTTTTCATCATAGTCTGATATTTGCACTTTTTGCCTTCATTCACACTGGGCAGAGGACACACTGAAGATTTTGCTGATTTCCCTCAAAACAAAATATTATTTATTAAAAAGTAGGTAAATTACTATATTTAAAAAAAAAAAAAGGGAACCTCACCATTACCTGTGAATTTACTAAAATTTACCATAAGATCCAGATAAAGAAAAATGCTCTTTTAAAAGAAAAGTGTCCAGGCAGATTTAGAGGGTTTTGCATTTGGACTCTTCATGTTTCTACATTCATTTAAAAAATCTACAACAAAAACGCCTTCTGAAATAGATAAACTCATTGCTCTCATGTAACATTTTATTGTTTCCTGTGCTCATCATATCTATAATGAAAACAACGGCACACAACTGCGGTGTCTCCATAACAACCGTCAACAGAGAAGAACATGTAAGTGCAAGACTTGCACATCACATCAGTAAAACTTCTATAAATGTGAAAGGAAAACTGATATATCAAATATATTACTTAGGATAAAATTAGATCATTTTATTCTTTTATTTTATTCTTTTAATTTTATTTTAACTTTACAAGAGCATCTCGCCCTCACACTGTGTGCCAAGAAAAATTCTGGCCCTTGGATAAATGTAGTTGATGACCCCTGCTTTAGAAGAACCCCTCTCAGCCCCTGGTAGGAAAGATTTAAAATTATTGGTTTATTGTTTTCAAAGTCTAATTTTTTTTAAAAATGGTTGTGTGATTTCTGCTTGGCTGTGCAACTTGTGTCCCAGATAATGTACCACATCCACATCTGCCGTATGGTTTGTAGTAGCAAAATGTTTCTCATGCCCACTATCTTTTGTGGCATCAGGTCTGACACAGAAAAAATGCAGATGCAGACTCACATCAGTATTGTACTTGTTACATCACAAGTATGCACGTGTCTGCTTGGGTCCAAGTACTGAAAATCTTTTTTTCATTGGAGGAAGCCCCCATCCAAACATCGGTGTACTTTCATTTTGTTGTGACTGCGAAGTTGTCCACACAAACACTACACTACACGGGTCGTCATAAGCCAGGAATTCATGGTGTAAAATCTGGAAAAATGAAAATCTTGTGGATTTGTACACTGATGATTTGCTTATTAGCTCATCTGAACCAACAGTGTCTGTCCCAAACCTCCTCCAGTTTTACAAATGCATTTGTGTTTTAGCCTTTTTGTTGCCAACACGATTTGTTTCGTCCACTTTTAATTAGTTTTACTGTGATTTTTATTGCAGGTGTCACTGGATGCTACAGACATGTTCAAGCTAATAAAGACGAAACTGGTGGAGCAGGGCATCAACCCAAATGAGCATGGCTGCACATTTTAATGACAAGGTGTAAAAACATTATTTTTTCTTTTCCTGCATAATTTTATTTTAGCTGGGAAATTTTTCCTCCTCAGGCTAATATGTTTGAGTTTGATGCACCGAGCTGTGAGTGTAGTGATGGTTTCACTCAGCAAGTTTTTCCAGTTGATTAAACTGATTGTTGCGGGCTTTCTTGCTGCATTGCATTCTGGTCCGTGGCAGTGTGGGAGCGAGTATGTCTTTCTATCATTCATTTGTTGTTTTGCCCTCTTTATAGCTTCAGTACAACTTAAGCTGCTCTTCTCTATTAATCAAAGTCTAGGTTTTTTTTTTTTTTTTTAAATAAGTGAACATTTTTATGCAGGCTATCACTGTGGCAAAAATAAGTTTAAAAAGCTTGTTAGAGAAAGCTGATGAAATTAATGATATTTATAGCTTTTTGATTTAAAAATTACTCTTTCATCCTCAGTGGGAACTGAACTCTTGTTTCCTGTTAAGCATCTATAGAAAAATCACTCAAACTCACTTTAGTGTTGATTTCTGTGTGTTTGGTTTGAAAGGAGGAAAACGACTTCCTGCAGAAATAACTGGGCACCAAGTTTGTTTTGGTTAAATAACCATATCACTAAATAAACTCCAACCCTGTGGTATTCTGTAGAATCTTAAGCAAGATTTGCTGTTAAAAAGCATAAATCCATTTACAGGGTTATTTTGCTGAATAAGGTACTCTGAGTAAATATGAATGACAATGTAAGGGACCAAGCGGTCAAAGGACGTACAGACACAGGTATAATTTTCAAAATGTGGGTTTTATTATAACCCAAAGGAGAAAAAAAAAATTATCATGAAAATAGGCTATTTTATAAAAGAGGTCAACTAAACAGAATGCTACTCAAAAATCATGCAACAAAACAAATTGGCCAAATCAAATGAGAGACAGCTCAACCTTTATACTAGTGGTGTAAACCATTTTAAATACAATGGGGGAAACTACAGGGACAATAAATTTAAGAAAACTCCATTCTCCCCATTCCATCACAGCAGATGGTTCAGTCCATGTGGTTGGCCTCTGCATTTAATCTGGCTCCACCCTCAGCCTGATGGGCAAAGGGAGGCTTTGTGAAATGGTTGAAGCAATTGTGTCGGTGTTGTGCAACAGTGATTTCTAATGTTTCAGTGTGTTTTTTTATGTGTAATATCTTTGCTTATACAGTAATGTAACTAGAATGTAGTCAACAGGATTTATGAAGGGCTCATATATGACAATAAAAAGTTATCTGTTTGTATTTATCTTCATGATTCTTTTATTGTATCTACATTATAATCAATCCAGACCCTTCTGGCCATTTAAAATATTGTTATAGAATTGTGATGTCATATTTGCAATTTCTGCTGCCCTCTTGGCCAAATCTCTCTCTTTAAAAAAAAAGAAAAAAAAAAAAGGGAAGACATTTTTAATGTCAGTGACCACCAGCTTATACTGCTATGATGCCATTGAGACATGGACAGGATGTTTTTATTCAGTCTGTTGAAGTTTTGGTTACACTGAAGCTGTATGTTCGTACCTGTGTCTGTGAGATATTTATAACAGAAGTGTCTGTGAGAATAAAGAAAGGAAGGAAAAAATACAAACCTAATTCCTTAAGAAATGTTTGTTAAACAGTAGTTCACCTGTAATTAATGGATCTGTTTTTCTTTCTTTTATTTTTTGTACACTCCTCCAGTTTCTGGCTGCAGGTAATGTGAGAATGAATTCATTTCTGCAGCAAATACATTTTCTGCTGAAAGCAGAAAAAGTAGAGAACAGACAAGAGTTTGAGCTGAAACTCAAAAAAGTGGACTCTGGACTTTTTCCCAGTGCTGCTGTGTTGGCAGTCCAGGTGAAGTCTTCAGATATGTGGGTCTCCAAGGACTTAAAGGCAGCTCCTCTCTCTACACATACTCCATTGATGTAAAGTGGAGCATGGTCCTCTCTCTGCCTCCTGAAGTCAACGACCGTTTCTTTGGTCTTAGTGGTGTTCAGCTCCAAGTTGTTTTTGCTGCACCACGCTGCCATCTCCCGTATTTTCTCCCTGTAGGCTGATTCATCACCCCCCATGATCAGGCAAACTTGATGATGGTGTTTGAGGGGTGGATGGGAGCACATATGTTGTATAAAGTAATAACAATAAATTGTCTTCTAAAGGTTACATTAATATCTTTAATGTTTACCAAGGCTGTTGAATACTGAACTGCACTGATGGCAGTTTTGGGGACCTTAGAAGCCAGAAAAGTAACGTCATCAGTAAGATTTGTGTTGCCTGAGCATATTAAACCCATGTGACTTTGTTAGTAACATGTCCTTTTTCCTTCTAACTAGCGTCTTTCTTCTTTTTCTTCATTCGCTGCATTCTGTGTGAACAACACTTAAATGTTAGGAGTTAAGTGCCTGAATAAAGAGGATCTGCCTCACAGGTTTGTGTTTTTAGCAGACTCTGGAGAGCATCTGGAGAACTGCTGCAGTTGCCCACCAAGGAGCTCATCACAAGGACAGTCTTCTCCCCGAGACTTCAACATGGTTTTAAACTATCAAGTGTTTGAGCAGTACACCACTTACAGTTAGACCAACTCAGTCCGTGTCACTATCTGTAAGCAAAGGGTTTGATTTTGGAGGTGAAGAGCTCAGCATGATCAGGTCAGCTACAATACAGCTTCATGGAAACCTTCACTATATTGCACATTATTTCTAAGTTTTCAATGCCATAACAGAATGTATGTTGTGTAAAACACAGCAGACCATATGTAAGAACCAGTCATATGAACTGAACTGTTAATATACTTTGAATGGAATATCTACTATATTCTAATATCCAGATGTTGAGAGCAGTTTCAGTCAATATCTCCTGTGTTCCAGTGGTACATTGTGGTACCTCATGCAAGTTTTTCCTGTTAAAGTCCAGCTTATCAGTCACAAAACCTTTTTCCAAACACATTAGCACAGGCCAACACAACTGTAGTGATCAAAGAAACAACACATTTACACACTAGTGTGTGGATCATCCCATTTCTAGTATGATTAAACAAGTTTGCACTTTTCTGTAAAGGGGGTGGCACACCCAGGTGTAAAACCCTTCAGGTTTTTTATGTTTCACACATGGAATAACCTCTGTCAATTTCCATCTGGTGTCATGTCGGCGGGTGGGAAAGGACACAGGTGCAGAGGCAACAGTTCACAGGAAACAAGATTTATTCCAAAAAACAGATATAACAAAACAGGCGAGGGTTGAAAGTAATCTGGCAGGCACGGAGAATCTGAAAAGAGAAAGCAAACAGGATCAGGCAGGAACTGACTAACTGAAAAGGTGATGGTCAGGGCGGGTAAGAAGGCTTACTCAGAAACTCAGGTTTAATGACTGGTCGGGGGCTTGGCTGGCGGAGTGAGTCTGGGCCGAGGAGGTCTGAGGGTCATGCAGGCGTAAGCAGGAGAGCAGGTGGCTGAGAAGATGGGCTCCAGCTTGGTGGAGTCTGGTTTCGCCCCTACGAGGGAAGGTGATGCTATAAGAGTGGAGATGATGAAGCAACAGGAACGACAGAGTGAATAACGGGTAAGCAAGAATGTCTTTCCAAAGTGCAAAGCAGCTTGGCTTACCACAGGGAGGTAGAACAATCTGGCGGCCAGTAAGGATCTCAGCTCCTTCTAAATACTCCTGACCTTGATGACACCAGGAATGGGTATGCGCCGAGGTGACGCAATGACAGGAAACAGCTACCTGCCCCAACAGATCATCTGGAAAAAAGAGACTCCCACAAACCGTACAGCCCGCTACGACCTATGACAACTAGAACAAGATTACACTTTTCTGCAAAGGGCGTGACAAACCCAGCTTCATTGTGACACTGATCCTAATTTTTGAACTCTGTCTTTCAACAAAACGTGACTTGAACTGTTTGAAGGCTGATAGCAAACTGTCCCTAACAAGTCCACTTTATTGCATGCTCATTGTCTCTGATTAGTGGTGCATAGGTGTTTAAGAAGTGCATGTTGTTGGTGCTTATTAATCTGTCATGCTTATGAGTGGCTCATGGTTGCTTAAAGCCTATGTCTGTACTTGACCACAGAGGCAGAGCATCATTCAATCCTGCCAGCTGCCTCTCTTGGCAGCATTTTGAGGATGACCGACTCCACGATCTCTGCAGGAAGACAGCTCATAACTTTTTAACAGTCTCTCCCTGTACTGATGCTCCTGTATCATCTGCTCTAATCAATAATCACACTCAAAGTGCAATCTGCACCACGGCTCAAAACTTTGAAGTCAATTAGAAAGGTTTTGTTTCTTAATGAAATTTGGTTTTATGTTGAGGAACACTAAACCAACCAGAAATGTAAATGCTTCATTGTGACACTGATCCTAAATTCTGAATAACTTTCAATGGAATATCTACTAATATCCAGATTTTGAGAGCAGTTTCAATCAATATCTCCTGTGTGGTACATTGTGGTACCTCATGCAAGTTTTTCCTGTTAAAGTCCAGCTTATCAGTCACAAAACCTTTTTCCAAACACATTAGCACAGACCAACACAACTGTAGTGATCAAAGAAACAACACATTTACACACTAGTGTGTGGATCATCCCATTTTGTCTTTCTAGTCTGATTAGAACAAGTTTGCACTTTACTGTAAAGGGCGTGACACACCCAGCTCTACAAAGCATTCAGTTTTTATCACTTTGACACATTCCACAGTTTGATTTCTGACTATATGAATCCTTCAACAAGGTTTTGAATTGTTTCTTTCATCCACTTTGAGTTAAATAAACCTACAAAGCTGATGCTCCAGACCTCAGACTAACTAATGTAATGCTGCTGTTGACCCACAAAATAGTTTTGAGCTCTGCTTGTTTGCAAGAAGATGTTTGTAATCATATATTAGCCATCTGGCATGATCAATTTGCATCAAGTACCACAATGTGACACTAAAACACAGGAGTGAGTGATGCTAAAAATGGGCTTCTGCATGTCTTGTAGAGATTCATCACAAGTGATTTATGCTCAATGATTTTGTTAAAACCTCTGAAAAGATTACTGACCAAGCTCATGTAATGTGGCATTAAAGCCAATTTCCAATTAAAATCCTGGACATTTCAAACTGACTCCAAAGATTTGAGCAGTAGTGTGTATTGTATGCATGTATGTGATGAGGATTTTGTTTCAAAGATCAGAATTTTTGAACTCTGTCTTTCAACAAAACTTGACTTGAACTGTTTGAAGGCTGATAGCAAACTGTCCCTAACAAGTCCACTTTATTGCATGCTCATTTTCTCTGATTAGTGGTGCATAGGTGTTTAAGAAGTGCACGTTGTTGATGCTTATTAATCTGTCATGCTTATGAGTGGCTCATGGTTGCTTAAAGCCTATGTCTGTACTTGACCACAGAGGCAGAGCATCATTCAATCCTGCCAGCTGCCTCTCTTGGCAGCATTTTGAGGATGACCGACTCCACGTTCTCTGCAGGAAGACAGCTCATAACTTTTTAACAGTCTCTCCCTGTACTGATGCTCCTGTATCATCTGCTCTAATCAATAATCACACTCAAAGTGCAATCTGCACCACAGCTCAAAACTTTGAAGTCAATTAGAAAGGTTTTGTTTTCTCTAGGAATTTTGGTTTTATGTTGAGAAACATTAAACCAACCAGAAATGTAAATGCTTCATTGTGACACTGATCCTAAATTCTGAATAACTTTCAATGGAATATCTACTAATATCCAGATTTTGAGAGCAGTTTCAATCAATATTCTCCTGTGTGGTACATTGTGGTACCTCATGCAAGTTTTTCCTGTTAAAGTCCAGATTATCAGTCACAAAACCTTTTTCTAAACACATTAGCACAGACCAACACAACTGTAGTGATCAAAGAAACAACACATTTACACACTAGTGTGTGGATCATCCCATTTTGTCATCCTAGTCTGATTAGAACAAGTTTGCACTTTACTGTAAAGGGCGTGACACACCCAGCTCTACAAAGCATTCAGTTGTTTAAAAATGTTTTTATTTTTCCATTTTACACATTGATTTCTTTTTTCCATTTCTCACAATCAGAATTTTTCAACAAGTTCTTAGAATATTTTTTTGTCTTTCCTCCCTTTTGCGACCAACTGTTCCCACAAACCTGAAGCTCCAAACCCCAAACTAAGTAAATGTAATGCCTTTTTGATAAGCACAGTAGTTCCAGCTCTGTTAATGTACTTACTGAAAGATGTTTCTAATGGTAGATGAGCCTCTCTACATTAGTGTATTATCTATTTCTGTACTCACAGTTTGTGGTTCTTCATACACAGTGAACTCTGCTCCATCTTTCTGCTGGTTTGTCTTTCCTCATCCTGCACCTTCATGTCTCCTGTCCTCTGAAACACCACTGGCTTGTTTTTGCCTTGAGTTGTAATATAAGAAATTACAAAGATTCGGCAAATCAGTAAAAGTTTTCATGCCTTCAATGCTGTTAAAGACTTTAATCTTAGCGGCCCCCTGTAGCCCTTGGAGACCGCTAATCGAACAAGTCTGCCAGACCACATCGTAGCAGTTACACATGCTGTAGTAATATCGTGTGTAATATTTCAACTTACTAAACATCAATAGTACTTTCATAACTCTAACTATAATAATATATATGAACAGGGGCGCAGCGATATACTTTCTCAGGTGTATAGGACACATTTTCAAGCGCCCCACCGTCCCCAACGTTCACAAAAACACACACAACGCACCCTATCAATGTTTACAGTGTTCGTGTGTGCAGATCTCACTTATTCATGGACTTAGATAATACAATACTTCTATTAAAGGTTTTACAGGCTTTTGGCATAACTTACCGATTGTCGTTTAACCATTTTGAAAAGATTTTTCTCCTCCCAACAACATTTTTGATCCTTCTCCGTCGTCCGTCCTGTTTACTTTAATACACGTCACGTAACTATCTGACCACAAGTGGTAACATTTTTCAAATGAAAACATTCGATCGAGTGTGTTAGTAAGCGTTATTTTGTTTGTGTGTGTGAGTGTGTGTGTGTGCCATAGCTGTACATGCTATGCACACGATAAAGCGCATGGAGTACGTTTTGTTCTTAACGGTTTTTACGGGATTTTTGCGAACCGTTAGAGGAAGGAAACAGCGCTCTGACACACGTTGAATGCATTATATGCAATTGTGAATCCTCTGGTTTTATATGCGAAAAGACTTATTGCTCTATCGTGGTTGCAATTTTAGCAGCATCTAAAAGCAGTCGGGAGCGCCGCCGCTCCGGCAGGTCACAATTAAATGTACTTGATCTCTGTTACTTGTTAGCTTCATTCAGAATTCATACGGGCCAAAAACTTGCGAATGAAACTACAACAATACAGTTATGTATCATATATTATGACTTTGTAATTCTTTCACATGACATTAACAAAATGTACTGTGGAAAAATGCACATTTGTATCAACATCCAACCTTCAGTCAAAGTACTAGTACTTTAGTACCACGAAAGAAACTCTTTCAGTGCGTTACGCACACATGTAAATTATGTACCAAGTTTAAAAAAACTTATGTGGTCCAAGGAGAAAATGCATTTGAATAATCTGATTTTAGTAAAGAGGCTGGTATTGGCGCAGTGAGTAGGTGCTCTCCTTGCAGCCGGAAAGTTGCCGGTTCAAGCCCCTTGTCATGTCCTGGGCCGATGGCCCAGTGTTTTATGTTTTCTTGGTATGGTTTCCGTTTTCTCAGGTTGTTTTGTTATCTGTTAGAGTTGCCCTCAGTTATTTCTAGTCCCTCGTGTCTCTCTGTATTCTGTGTCAGGTTTGCGTCTCTGTTCCCTTGTCATACTTCCTGTTTTATTTTGATATTCATCCAGCCCCTGTCTGTTGTATTCAGTTTTGCTTCCCTCTGGTCTCGTCTTAGTTATCAGTGTCACCTGTGTTCCCACCTGTTTCCTCTTCCCTCATCAGCCCTTCTGTGTATTTAAGTCCTGCGTTTTCTATGCCTGTTGTCGCGTCGTTGACGTTGTGTGTCCGTGTGTTCCTGTGTTCCCTGCGCCTGCCCTTCGTCTCCCTGTGCCTCCCTTCCACGGTTTTTGTATTTGTTTTTTCCCCGTTGAAATAAATCCCTTTTATGTTACGCTGACTTCTGGAGTCCTTCGTGTCAGCCATTCCTCGTCCATTTCCT
This sequence comes from Archocentrus centrarchus, assembly GCF_007364275.1. Taxonomy (NCBI): domain Eukaryota; kingdom Metazoa; phylum Chordata; class Actinopteri; order Cichliformes; family Cichlidae; genus Archocentrus; species Archocentrus centrarchus. The sequence goes on along the minus strand of NC_044349.1, from coordinate 26,473,533 downwards.
CCCCGGCCATGACAGAACGACGCGACCAAACTAAAGACCCTGCAAGCTCCGGCTGCTACAACGGCACTCGCCTGGCGCTGGGGGGACCAGCTTTTTTGAACGGTCCCCGGCGACGCCGCTCACCGCCCCCGCCTAAACCGCGGGTCTGCCGCGTGGGCGGACTGTTTTTGGCGCCGGCCGCTCCCTCACCTGTCACTCCGCTTGCTGGTCCCTCCTTTTCTCAGCAGTCGCCGCGGCCACGGAGGACGAGATACCGGAGGACGCGGAGAGACGTTTTCCTGGAGCCGGCGCCCGGAATGACTCCAGAGGAGTCATTTTTCCGATTCCTGGGTCACAGGGGTCCTTGGCCTCCCACCACTTCCGCGTCACCACTGCCTGCTGCTGACGGAGGAAGACCAAGCTCCCGGCAGCATCAGAGAGAATCGCCGCGGGAGCAGAGCGGTAAAACGCCGCGGAGACGGTCACTCTCGCCTCAGTCAGCTGTAGCGCCAGTTCATTCTCCGTTTCCCCAGTTAGCAGTAGCGTCAGCTCTAGCGCCAGCAGCTCAGTCTCGGTCTCCCCAATCAGCTGTAGAGCCAGCAGCGCTGTCTCGCACTCAGGCTGCTCCCACGCAGCCAGCAGCGCTGTCTCGCACTCAGGCTGCTCCCACGCAGCCAGCAGCGCTGTCTCGCACTCAGGCTGCTCCCACGCAGCCAGCAGCGCTGTCTCGCACTCAGGCTGCTCCCACGCAGCCAGCAGCGCTGTCTCGCACTCAGGCTGCTCCCACGCAGCCAGCAGCGCTGTCTCGCACTCAGGCTGCTCCCACGCAGCCAGCAGCGCTGTCTCGCACTCAGTCTGCTCCCACGCAGCCAGCAGCGCTGTCTCGCACTCAGTCTGCTCCCACGCAGCCAGCAGCGCTGTCTCGCACTCAGTCTGCTCCAGCCCCTGTAGCTCTCCCTCGCACTCAGTCTGCTCCAGCCCCTGTAGCTCTCCCTCGCACTCAGTCTGCTCCAGCCCCTGTAGCTCTCCCTCGCACTCAGTCTGCTCCAGCCCCTGTAGCTCTCCCTCGCACTCAGTCTGCCCCAGCTCCTGTCGCTCCCCTTAGCACTCAGTCTGCCCCAGCTCCTGTCGCTCCCCTTAGCACTCAGTCTGCCCCAGCTCCTGTCGCTCCCCTTAGCACTCAGTCTGCCCCAGCTCCTGTCGCTCCCCTTAGCACTCAGTCTGCCCCAGCTCCTGTCGCTCCCCTTAGCACTCAGTCTGCCCCAGCTCCTGTCGCTCCCCTTAGCACTCAGTCTGCCCCAGCTCCTGTCGCTCCCCTTAGCACTCAGTCAGCCCCAGCTCCTGTCGCTCCCCTTAGCACTCAGTCAGCCCCAGCTCCTGTCGCTCCCCCTAGCACCCAGTCAGCTGTAGCTCCAGCTCCCCCTCAGTCGCAGTGTTCCCAGTCAGCTGTAGCTCCAGCTCCCCCTCAGTCGCAGTGTGCCCCGTCAGCTGTAGCTCCAGCTCCCCCTCAGTCGCAGTGTTCCCAGTCAGCTGTAGCTCCAGCTCCCCCTCAGTCGCAGTCCCAGACCCCTCAGTTAGCTCCAGCTCCCTCTGTTCACCCTGCTCCAGCTCCCTTAGCTCCAGCTTCCCCTGCACCCGCACCTGTTCCGCGGGTGGGGGCAGCCACGGACGGGCCGCTCCCCCTAGCACCCAGTCAGCTGTAGCTCCAGCTCCCCCTCAGTCGCAGTGTTCCCAGTCAGCTGTAGCTCCAGCTCCCCCTCAGTCGCAGTGTTCCCAGTCAGCTGTAGCTCCAGCTCCCCCTCAGTCGCAGTGTTCCCAGTCAGCTGTAGCTCCAGCTCCCCCTCAGTCGCAGTGTTCCCAGTCAGCTGTAGCTCCAGCTCCCCCTCAGTCGCAGTGTTCCCAGTCAGCTGTAGCTCCAGCTCCCCCTCAGTCGCAGTCCCAGACCCCTCAGTTAGCTCCAGCTCCCTCTGTTCACCCTGCTCCAGCTCCCTTAGCTCCAGCTTCCCCTGCACCCGCACCTGTTCCGCGGGTGGGGGCAGCCACGGACGGGCCGACCTCTGCACCCGCACCTGTTCCGCGGGTGGGGGCAGCCACGGACGGGCCGACCTCTGCACCCGCACCTGTTCCGCGGGTGGGGGCAGCCACGGACGGGCCGACCTCTGCACCCGCTCCTGTTCCGCGGGTGGGGGCAACCAGGTCCAAGCCTTCGCATCGGTTTTCTGTGTTAGCTGCAGCAGCAGGGTCTCAGTCAGCTCTAGCTCCAGTCGCTCTCCCTCGCCTTCAGTCAGCTCCAGTAACTCTTCCTCGGTCCCCAGTGTCAGCTGTTTCAGTGCCCTCTCAGTCAGTTCCCTCAGCCCCTGTCTTAGTTCCTTCGGTTTTGGTCCCAGTTCCCTCAGCTCCTGCTCCTTCTGTAGCTCCAGTAGTGTCAGCTCCCTCTCAGGCCCCAGTGTCAGCTAGCTCTCGGCCTGTTTCCACGCAGCCAGATCTCCCTAGCTCTCGGCCTGTTTCCACGCAGCCAGATCTCCCTAGCTCTCGGCCTGTTTCCACGCAGCCAGATCTCCCTAGCTCTCGGCCTGTTTCCACGCAGCCAGATCTCCCTAGCTCTCGGCCTGTTTCCACGCAGCCAGATCTCCCTAGCTCTCGGCCTGTTTCCACGCAGCCAGATCTCCCTAGCTCTCGGCCTGTTTCCACGCAGCCAGATCTCCCTAGCTCTCGGCCTGTTTCCACGCAGCCAGATCTCCCTAGCTCTCGGCCTGTTTCCACGCAGCCAGATCTCCCTAGCTCTCGGCCTGTTTCCACGCAGCCAGATCTCCCTAGCTCCCGGCCTGCTTCCACGCAGCCAGATCTCCCTAGCTCCCGGCCTGCTTCCACGCAGCCAGATCTCCCTAGCTCCCGGCCTGCTTCCACGCAGCCAGATCTCCCTAGCTCCCGGCCTGCTTCCACGCAGCCAGATCTCCCTAGCTCCCGGCCTGCTTCCACGCAGCCAGATCTCCCTAGCTCCCGGCCTGCTTCCACGCAGCCAGATCTCCCTAGCTCCCGGCCTGCTTCCACGCAGCCAGATCTCCCTAGCTCCCGGCCTGCTTCCACGCAGCCAGATCTCCCTAGCTCCCGGCCTGCTTCCACGCAGCCAGATCTCCCTAGCTCCCGGCCTGCTTCCACGCAGCCAGATCTCCCTAGCTCCCGGCCTGCTTCCACGCAGCCAGATCTCCCTAGCTCCCGGCCTGCTTCCACGCAGCCAGATCTCCCTAGCTCCCGGCCTGCTTCCACGCAGCCAGATCTCCCTAGCTCCCGGCCTGCTTCCACGCAGCCAGATCTCCCTAGCTCCCGGCCTGCTTCCACGCAGCCAGATCTCCCTAGCTCCCGGCCTGCTTCCACGCAGCCAGATCTCCCTAGCTCCCGGCCTGCTTCCACGCAGCCAGATCTCCCTAGCTCCCGGCCTGCTTCCACGCAGCCAGATCTCCCTAGCTCCCGGCCTGCTTCCACGCAGCCAGTCGTCTCCCGGCCTGCTTCCACGCAGCCAGTCGTCTCCCGGCATCCGGTGCCTCACTATGTAGGCCCCGTTCAGCCCATGGGCTCAGCTCAGTCCGAGCGCTCCGCGCCAGAGGGTCTCCGCTCAGTCCGAGCCGATGGGGGTCTCCGCTCAGTCCGAGCGCTCCACGTCGCCCGAGGGTTCCCCACCAGAGCCCGGGGTCGCCCGTCTCCGCCGCCGCATGCCCCGCGGTCGGCCTCCAGTGACTCCTCCTCGTCGTCGCCGCCGCCGCTGGGAGCGCGGTCGGCCTCCCTCATCCAGACTCTGCTTGGTGGCCTCTTGGCCTCTGCGGCCTCCTGCACTGTGTTTTCTGTTTTGGGCCTTCCCCTACACTCCCCTGAACTATGGACTGTTTTTCCCCTGCAGTTTGCTGTTTTTTGTTTTGTTTTGGCTCCTGCTCTGTTCATGGACTTTGACCCTTGTATTGGACTTTGGAGCTCTCCAGCCTTGCGCCATTGCTTTTGTTTATTCTGTTCTTTTTGCTTATTGTCTTTTTGCCCTCGTGTTCTAGGTCTTGCCCCTGTGCTTCCCCAGTGTTTTGGTTTTGTCCCTGGGCCTTCTTCCTTGTTGCTCCCTGCCTGGTTTTTGTTTTTTTGTTTCGGGCCCTCCTTCCTGGTCCCCCGCCTCCCGCCCTGGTCTGGTTTTGTTTTCTTGTTTTGGCCGTCAGGAGCCGGCCTTTGAGGGGGGGGTACTGTCATGTCCTGGGCCGATGGCCCAGTGTTTTATGTTTTCTTGGTATGGTTTCCGTTTTCTCAGGTTGTTTTGTTATCTGTTAGAGTTGCCCTCAGTTATTTCTAGTCCCTCGTGTCTCTCTGTATTCTGTCAGGTTTGCGTCTCTGTTCCCTTGTCATACTTCCTGTTTTATTTTGATATTCATCCAGCCCCTGTCTGTTGTATTCAGTTTTGCTTCCCTCTGGTCTCGTCTTAGTTATCAGTGTCACCTGTGTTCCCACCTGTTTCCTCTTCCCTCATCAGCCCTTCTGTGTATTTAAGTCCTGCGTTTTCTATGCCTGTTGTCGCGTCGTTGACGTTGTGTGTCCGTGTGTTCCTGTATTCCTGTGTTCCTGTGTTCCCTGCGCCTGCCCTTCGTCTCCCTGTGCCTCCCTTCCACGGTTTTTGTATTTGTTTTTTCCCCGTTGAAATAAATCCCTTTTATGTTACGCTGACTTCTGGAGTCCTTCGTGTCAGCCATTCCTCGTCCATTTCCTCCCCGGCCATGACACCCCTGCCCCTAAAGGTTTTCCCAAACAGAACCACAACACAACTGGCAATTATGACAACATATTTACATCCACAAGGCTTTAGTGTTTTATTGTTTATGTGCAGAAATTCAAACAACTTTTATATTCTATTTTTTTTTCTTCAATTAGCAGACAGCTTTAATATCTTGAATGACAATCCCTCCGTTTGCACACTATCAAAGCTTAGTTTACATAACATGGACATAACAAGTGTCACTGCAGGATCATGTGCCTCTCTGTTTCTGTACCCCATCTCAGTCCACATCTGAGTGAAAAGCCCAGTACGAGAAAACAAAAAGATTACTTTGAACTGTGAATCGTGCACAGCTACTCTATTGGAATCCAAGAATAAAAAATATGGAGCTGGAAATAAGCAAAACAGAATTTTTTTTTTATTAAAAATATCATACAATTACAATTTTACAAATTACAATACAATCACATTAATCAGAAATTACAATTTAAATTCTGAGTTAGGATAAAAATTATTTACATACAATTTTTCTGGAAGAAAGGTCCATGTTTACATAAAAAAAATATGAATTTTACATCACTTAAGTTGGTTTCTTAAAAGCATCCCTTTCATTAAATCAGTACAGGGTAGAGATCTTTAAACAGTATGCTAATGAGAAAGAAAACGTATTAAATATAAATAATGGCAGAATTGATAAGCAAAAACAATGACAAGGCTTAGAAACACAAAAGTTCCAGACTGCTTTTGTTTCATGCACTTTGAACCTGGAGCTTCACTATATGTTCAGCTTGTGTGCATCTTAAGCCCTGCTGGTGGGACAGGTAAACAGGAACTATAATACAGACTGAAACTCATTCAAAAACCGTTAAACAGGCAACACAGAACTAAAAACTGAAGTCAAATAAACTGAATAAATAAGCGTTACAATTTGTTACTGTTCTGGATAGAAAACATATCAATGACCTGAAAATGCAGTCATTTAATCAGTGGAGGCTCTGGGTCCTCCTGGTCCAGAGGGGAGTTCCCCTCCTGGATACAGAGCTGCTGGTCATCCAGACCCTCCTCAGTCATGTTGTGTGAGGTCTTAAAGGGACATAAGAAAAAAGTTACTAATGTTGTGATTAAGGATCCTTTTTATTGTGCTGCGGTGTATCAGTCTGTTTGTTCTTGAAGGATTTCAGTGACTTTTCATCCTCCACCATCATGAGCTGTACAGATTGGTTAGACTCGGGGATTTCAACATACGCACTGACCTCTTTACCAGAGGTTTTATCAGCGTCATGAATTCTAATCAAGATGTCTGGGCCCACACACATCAAAGGACCCTGGATCTTGTTTTTAAATTTGGATCTAAATAGTGAGGACATTTTTATTTCTAATCATTGTGGTATTTTGTGATTTCTAAACATTGGAGGTATGTGCCCCCCTGCAGCCCCCTGAGGGGGGGGATCATGCTGGATACACTGATACGGACTGGGTAATGTATTAGGAATGAAAAGTTGCCACATTGATTCATGCAAGTGAAAATGATCAACCTGCAGATGGCTGAATTCAAGGACACCCAGGAAATCAAAGTGAAAAAATTATGCGGCAGACTAGTCCATTTTGCCGAAATGTCATTGCAGCAACTGAAAATGATACTCAGCAGATTGTTTCATGTCTGTCACAGGCTCAGGGTGACCCTGTTCTCACCTGTGGAAAGCACAGGATGCCAGTGATATACCTGCCAATTCTGGTATTCCCTTGCAAATGCTAATTAGGTACTCCATGGTGCCGGGCAGTGAGCACAGGGCCCACTAGAGAACATCAGGCTCTCAGGCCACCCTCATGAAGTATGATACTGGTCTTTCTGCTGTCCGGCTCTCCTAGAGTTACTGCCTGTCTCCTGGAATCTCCTCCATGTTTTTGAGAATATGCTGAGAAAGACAGCATATTCTAGAACCACAAGGATGGAATACACATCTGACCACTCAATCAGCTGTAACTATCTACTGCAAGTGAAAACTAGGTAGTAGTAGATGTAGTGACACATGAAGCTTTAAGTGTTAAATTACATCCATTTTAAATTCAGTCTTGATTTGCATGAGCAGATTTGGTGGTATCAGTGAAGAGCTGATGGACCATTTTGAAATAGCTTCTCTATAGCAGCATGGTGTAAACAGAACTGAGCAAAAATATAGCACAGTTCCCGTTCATGAAAATGAAGGAATAAGTTATCTGGTGCAAACAGTGTTGGCTGATCCATATGCTTCTTGCAATGTGTTGGCAAAGGAAAAATAGTGACTATTTCCATTGTTACTCTTGAAAGTGTGCTGTTATCTGTTGCTGTGTGCAGGTATTCCTGTTGTTTTGAGGAGTAAATTTTCTGCTTCTCAGTTCTGGGACGACTGCAGCAAATATAACATCACTGTTATACAGTACATAGGTGAAAATCTGCGTTATCTCTGCAACACCCCACAGGTTTGTACCAACATAACATCATCAATAATGCTACTGTCACACACACAGAAAAGTTACAAAAACAACAAACAAAATCATGTTTCTTCTTTTCTCTTCAAACAGAAACTCAGTGATAAAAATCACAAAGTTAGACTTGCAATAGGCAACGGGATGAGAGCAGATGTTTGGAGGGACTTTGTAAAACAGTTTGGAGACATTCAAATCAGAGAATTTTACGGAGCAACTGAGGGGAACTTTGGTCTGTTGAATTATAGTGGCAAGGTGGGAGCTATTGGGCGAGACACCTTCCTGAACAAGGTAAAAGTCCATGTTTGAGTCCAGATTAGGAAGAAAAACCTGTCACTCAGTAAGCAGTGTTCCAGCTTTTTTCTTTTAAATTTGCAGTGGCTTTTTCCATATGCTGTGATCAAATATGATATAGACAAAGGAGAGCCTTTGAGGGATTCATCTGGTTTCTGCATAGAGGCTGCCAAAGGTCTGTTGCCACCGGAGATGCTTATAACACTGATGACGGTTATTTTTTTTTTTGTTGTTGTTTTATTTCTAAAGTTCTCACCCATGCAGCTTTATAAATGGTCAAAATTCTACAGATTGTTTGCTCAGCCACAGTGTACTTCACAACACACAAAGTGAATGTTTAAAAGATTCAAAAATATGACATCTTTACAACAATGTCATGTATGCTGCCTTTAAACGTAACAGCCACCAAAGATTATTTTCTTCCATGCTTACTTTGATCAGGTGAACCTGGACTTCTGGTGACTTTAATAACAGCAAAATCTCCATTCGTTGGTTATGCGAGAGAGACTTGCAGCAAACTGAGAAAAAGAAGCTGCAATAATGTCTTCAAGAAAGGTGATCTGTACTTCAACACTGGCGACCTGCTGCGCACTGATGAGGATGATTTCATTTACTTCAGTGATCGTGTTGGAGACACGTTCAGGTGAGTTCATCTTTTGAATTGAAGCTTAAAAATCAGAGTTCACACAGAGCACTAAAAAAAAAAAAGCTTTTGACAGATGGAAAGGAGAGAACGTAGCTACAGCTGAGGTGGCTGACATCCTCGCGCTGGCTGACTGCATTAAAGAGGTCAGTGCTTATGGAGTCAAAGTGCCGGGTAAATGTTGCTTTTCTGCTGCACTTGTTGCCAAAAACAATAACAAGATTTTCAAACAGACACTGTGTTCTAACAAAGCACACTACAGTTTGACAATTTAATTACTGAATTGAATGCTTTTTCTAAGTCCACAAAACACATGTAGACTGGATGGGCAAACTCCCACGCACACTCGAATGTCCCTGAGAGGATAAAGAGCTGGTCCAGCATTTTGTCAGCAGGATGAAACACTGAGTTCTAACGAAGTATGTTGTGCCCTTAAAAGCTGACATCCGGAAATACAAACTACTTCCTCTCTCTATGATTGGTTGCATTAACGCTATAAAAAATGATAGTTGCTGTTTTTGTACTTCTTTCAGGTCTTACCAATTTATCTACTAGTGCCATGTTTAAAAAACTCGGGATAACCTGATTCTTTCCTTTGTATGGAGAAATAAACCTCATATTTCCAAGGTGCCTTGGTCTTCCTGTCTTTAGACATTCTGTTGGGCAAATGCGTTTTCTGGAAGTGGGCTTCTCCTGATGATGACTGGCCACTGGCTGCTCCACTCTGGTTAAAGATTGAATCTGCTTTAATATCGGACTCTTAGCTTTTCTTCTGGATCATTGTTTCCCTGTACATGTCCTAATCACAACTTAATTTTCAGAAACTCCTAAACATTCTAAACATTTAGTTTTCTGGTTTGTTAAAGCTTTCACCAGCTCGGTTACTGCAGCCATCTTAGGGAAGCCTGGGCCAACAAACTGAGTTCTGCAATTTCAGATGAACTTTGGGACGAGCGCCTGTCTTCAGTTTACAGCTGCTTGTCAGTTCCATGTACAGGCTGATTAAGTTTAAAGTCTTGTATAGGCTCCATTATTCCAAGACTAAACTTAACAAAATATTTGGCACTCTCTCCCCCATGTGTGACACATGTGGTATTGCTGAAGAGTCATTATCACACCTGTTGTGGTCCTGAGCACATGCAGAGGTGTTGGTGTGAAAGAAGAAACAGGGTGAGGTGTGAGCAGAAGATCCAGTGTGGTGACCCCTAAAGGGAGGAGATGGAGGAAGAAGAAGAAACTACAAAAACTGTAGTTTGTCTGACACATTATGCACCTACTGTAATTGCATTATTGCTCTGTGGGTCTTAAAGCTTAATAGATCATACCACTGCAATTATCTTGCAAAAATTATGCTTAAATTGAACAAGATCAATTATATACGATGTCATCATATCCAAAATTCATTAAAAAAAATGTCATGAAAGTATCAGTGGATTCCTCTTCTGGCTCAGCCACACCACATGTCTGCAAAGGTTCATCTCAGACCGCTGTAATATTCCTGAGAAAATAAAGGGCAATTATCATATTTCACTATGCTATTCTGATTACATGATATCAAAAATCAATTTAAAATATTCCTTATAACAATATTTCTTTCTCAAATCAATTTATTTTGCTCATTTCAGGCATACTTAGAAACCGAATCTAATGTAATAATTTTATAGTTGAACATCATCAAATCATATACAAATGTGTACTTTATTCACATTTATACTTCTGACAGATAACTTTGCAGGACTCTTCTACACAAGTACAACAGCAATGTGAAGTACTGTGAAAAAAAATTCCTCCTTCCTGATTTTTTTTTTTTGCATATTTGTCACACTTGCACGTTTCAGATCATCGAACCAATTTTAATAGTAGAGAAAGATAACAGGCAAATACAAAATGTAGTTGTTAAATGATAATTTGATTTATTAAGGGACAAAAGCTGTTCAAACCTACCTGGCCCTATGTTAAAAATAAATTGCCTCTTTAACCTAATGAGGGGTTGTGCCACCCTTTCCAGAATTGTTTTAATCCAACCACACTGGAGGGTTCAACAGCCTGTTGAAGGTCACAATCAGATTTAAGTCTGGATGGGATTTGGCCACTCCGAAGGCTTTTATTTATTTCCTGAAGGGCATTCTCCTTCAGGATTTTCTGGTAGAGAGCAGAATTCATGGTTCCATTAATTACAGCAAGTCGTCCAGGACCTGAAGCAGCAAAGCAGCCCCAGACCATCAAAATACCACCACTATGTTTCACAGTTGATATGATGTTCTTTTTATCTTTATTCCGAATGTAATGAGACACAAACCTACCAAAAAGTTTAACTTTTGTCTCATCAATTCACGAAATATTTTCCTAAAAGTCTTGGGGGATCATCGAGATGTATTTTGGCAAGTGCGATGAGCCTTTGTGTTCTTTTTGGTCACCCTGATCTTAACTGAGGTAAGTGAGGCATGCAGTTCTTTAGGTCTTTCTTCTTGATGTTCTGGGTTCTTTTGTGACCTCCTGGATGAGTCGTCATTGCACTCTTGGAGTAATTTTGGTTGGCCAGCCACTCCTGGGAAGGTTCACCACTATTCCCAGCTTTAATTTAAATCAAATAATCAACATGTGTTTGAAGTGCAGACTTTCAGCCCAAATTCATATTGCCAAATTTTGGCAGGGATATCAGCATGACTGTAGTTTAGGTCACGTCAAAGATTTTAATGAATTTCCAATAGAAGTGAATCGTGAATGCATAACTAGCAAAATTCATCTTTATTTGCATAGAGAAGATTAAAAGAACCTATTTTGATTTCATGAACACCCTAACATAAAATGTCTTAAAATGCACAATATAATAAATCAAACTGTGATATGTAATAGTGCCTTACATAACGGTCAAATATAAGATAAATTGTTCTTTTTCTGTCTATTTGCACACCTGACCTGAACAATAATCAGCAACAAAGGAGAAGCACTACTATAAAACTTGGGTAGAAGCACAAGAACATTTAAGAGGCGGCACTGCAGGTAGACGGGCAGTCCACGGCCTGCCAGCGCGCTACCACTGCTGAACTGTAATTTCAGCATTTCAGGAAAGATTACTCGGTCACCGGCTGTTTTAGCAAGACTTTATCTGGACTTTGGATTGTTATATAATACTCTTTCCCGTGAACTGATTGTACTTTGTTTCCTGGAGGTAGCACAGTGAAAGCACTGAATTAATTCTGCACAAATTAGTGAAGATATGGAGACAATATACAGCTTGCTCGGCTTGGAGTGGCTAGATGGCAGGAGCATTTTAATATTTTTGTGTGTGTTTCTCCTGCTGACTGATTTTCTGAAGAACAGAGCGCCGAAAAACTTTCCTCCCGGACCGTGGGCTCTTCCTTTCATTGGTGATCTTTATCGCATCCAACCCAGCAGACTTCACCTGCAGTTCACAGAGGTATAATTCCATACAAATATTTATATTGCTATTTAATAGAAAATAAAGTGTCAGAGGCTTAAAAAAATACTCTGAGCTCATCTATTTTTATCCATTAGGTCACACTGTAAATCACTTTCTATAAATTGATTTAAATAAGTCAATAGATGTGCGTATGAAAGAAAAATCCTGAAAGTCAAAAATATTTCATGAAAAAAAGTAAATTATGGACTCCAATGGAAGATGGCCAAATTGAACTTTATACTAGGTCTCCTTTAGTCCCTGTACTGATACCGTTAATCATTCTCCAAAACAAATAACATGCTTTGAGAGAAGCTGGGGGTTGTAATTGTTTTGGTGTCAACATACAGGTAAAAGTTTACAGCCTAGTTTCTTGGTGTGACGCTGTTAATACTTGTGAGGCAACATTGTTGGAATATTAATACATGCTGTTAATTTTTGGATTAAGTTGTGAATCCTCCAGATATAAAAAGGGAGTTGAAAATTCAGATCAGCGTCAATAGCGGCATTTCCAAACAGACTTTAGCAGCTCAAAAGAAACAGTTAAACCTGGGGGTTAAAACAGAAGCGGGAACTCACAACAGAGTGACTCATTTTAAAGTGTTCCTCCTTGAAATGTATGTCCACTCAGTGGTGAACCACAGCACTGATCTACTGCCTGTTTTTAGTTAGCAGAGAAGTATGGAAACATTTTCAGCCTCCGACTCTTTGGTGGAAGAATTGTGATCATTAATGGCTACAAGTCCGTGAAAGAGGCGTTGGTCCAAAAAGGAGAAGACTTCGTGGATCGTCCCGTCATACCAATATTTGAACTAGTGGGGAACAGAGGTGGAGTTTGCTGCAGTTTGATCTTTCTAGAGCTAGCTGATGTTTATGAGACCAGCAGCATCAGACTCCATTTACACCATTTCGGGGCTAATGATTTTCATGTTCTTTAAAGGTCTTGTGATGTCAAACGGTTATCCATGGAAGCAGCAGAGGAGATTTGCTCTTCATACACTCAGAAACTTTGGTCTGGGCAAGAGGACCCTGGAGTTATCCATCCAGCAGGAGTGCCAGTATCTCACAGAGGCTTTTGCAGATAAGCAAGGCACAAACAATTTTCACTTGCACTGCCTACAACTTTGAAGACACAAGCATGCACCAACAGCTTCATATATTGTGCATTTAGGTATAATGAAACCTGTTACATGTACATCAAACAGCGCCATATTCCTGCGGCTCATCACATGCTGTATTTTATGTTTGTAACTTAAGTCCCAATTTTCTCTATTAATATTATTACATTTTGCAGAGGATCCTCATTCCTTTCTGTATTTTACAGGAAAGCCCTTTAATACCCAGTCACTGATAAACAACGCTGTGTCAAACATCATCTGCTGTTTGGTGTTTGGGAGTCGGTTTGAGTACACTGACAAGCAGTTTCAGTCTATCCTCCAGAAATTCAGCAACATTGTGCATTTACAGGGAGGTTTGTCAGCACAGGTGAGCCTTTCTTTTTTTGTTTTTGTTTTTTACAAAATGCAACATCCAATAATATCATCAGAGTATTAAAGTACTGATAAAACTAAATGTCCCGTTTTCAAAATATGATTCAAGTTAAACTTTATTAGTATTATTGTGTATTTTATGTATCAAAGGTAAAAGTACCCATTAGGCACTAAAATTGTGTGTGTTGCTCATATGTTGCCCAGTTATATTTGTGCTGCTTTGTTGGCTCCATGGTGTAGTTACATGTTCAGCTAACAAGCTAAAGATCTCTGGGAGAAGATGTAAATCCCTTTGGGGTTGCATCAGGAAGGGCGTCCGGCATAAAACATGCAGAGCTACCTGCTGTTGTGACCTGTTGTGAATAAGGGAGCAGCCAAAAGTACCTTTATTTTTGCTACAATCATTTCAGTATAACAATGAACTGTTGTTTCTGGTTGTGATTAAGTTTTAATTGCTTTATGTCTAGTTAGATTAGGCAGTGCACTTGTTTCCCAAATAAATTCATATTTCAAATAATTCATATTTCAGTTCAGCAGAGAGAGTTCTTTCATTTCTTTTATATAAATATGATTTTTTTTGGAGGTCTATTTTTTAAACTGATTACATGTTTGTCTTAATGATTCTGGATCTGCTAATGTTCCATGACATTTGGGTTTCCAAATGTCTTTAGCTCCTGATCTATTCCTGTAACGGCAGGTAGGATTTACTTAACGGGTCTACAGATTATTCTGTGCACTTCCAGCTGTACTGATAGTGTTCCCAAGTTAAAAACCTGCCATGTCATAGATTGTAATATGTTTTAGTATTATATTTGGCCCCCATTCCTGCAAAATCCCCCGAAAGCATAACACTGGAGGCCCTCATCCTGTGGCTCCGTTATGTAGATTTTTTTTTTTTTTTTTTAATAAATGCAAACAGTGAACCTTTCATCGATTAAAACCGTACAAGTTGTTTATAGGCTGTGGGATAACTTAGCAGCGGTTTTCCTGCTCTGTAGATGTACAACACAATGCCCTGGCTGATGAAGTGGATCCCTGGACCACATAAGACACTATTAGCTCTAGTACAGGAGTTAATTGAGTTTGTAGAAGTCAAGATCAAAGAACACAGAGAAAACATTGACCCTTCATCACCAAGAGACTACATTGATGCCTTCCTTATAGAAATGGGAGAGGTGAGTGTTGCGCCTCTTCTCTGTTGTCGACATTTCTAATAAAATATGTGATATGTAACCATGTAACAGATTTTTGCTCCTCTCTCTCTCGTCACACGTAAAGAAGGAGGACAAAGAATCGGGTTTTGATCTACAAAATTTGTGTTATTGTGCTCTGGACCTGTTCGGTGCTGGAACTGAAACTACTACCACTACTTTACACTGGGGGCTGCTTTACATGATCTACTACCCTGACATACAAGGTGTGTGTATGAAAAACAAATACCTGTACTACATATTTTGTCACCATCTTACCATGACTTTACATTCTCGGGGGTCTCTCAGTGCTCAAATGTATTGTGAGACAAAGTGTGTGGGATGTATAATTTCCCCCTTAAGTCTTCTGTGTGCTACACACAGACTCACACTGTTTCCTGTTTACTGTGTAGAGAGAGTCCAGGCTGAGATAGATGCTGTGATTGGTTCATCCAGACAGCCCTCCATGAGTGACAGAGAAAACATGCCCTATACTGATGCTGTTATTCATGAGATCCAGAGAATGGCCGACATCATCCCCATCAATCTGGCTCACATGACAAGCAAGGACACCACACTGGATAAGTACACAATCCCAAAGGTACACAGGAGAAGTACCTTTATTGTATTTTATTCTATAAATCAGATTTTTGTCGGTATAGTTTTTGAAATAAACCATCCTTTAATATAAGTGTAACTAATGCAACTTTAAGTCACTGAGAAATACTGCAAGATGATTTTTTTTTTTAATGGTCATATGTGTGTGAGTCAAAAGCAAAACCAAAAACTGATGGTGAAAATAACTCTGGAAACACATTTTATTCACTTAAAGTACTCAAACTCTTCCAGAACCATTTCATAGCTCTTCTCTTAAATTACATTAAACTATCTTCTGTCAGCTGATTTTCCATCAACCAGCAAATTAACACAATTACCAATTACAATTTGTATTGTTTTGACCTTTTTTAGGTTTCTAGGATACTTCGTCAGCATAAAAGCTAAACTTAGATGGATGAAAAGTACTTCAAGTTATATTTTGTTTTTTCCAAACTTGCACAAGAAACAAAGCAGGACAAATACTAAAAACATACAACATCTGTTTAAATAATCCATGAAATCAGTCATTTTTTTTCAGGGTACCATGATCATAACTTTACTGCACTCGGTCTTGTCTGATGAATCGATGTGGGAAACTCCACATTCCTTCAACCCTCAACAATTTCTGGACCAGGATGGTAAATTTATGAAGAGAGAGGCCTTTATGCCTTTTGCTGCAGGTTAGTCAGTTTCCACATAAACACTGCAATCCTGATCTCTTCAAGAAATTTCCTGATTGGAGTGCATGTGCAAATCCTGGCATTAAACATTAAACAGTCTGGAGAACTTGCAGGAAACACATGTGCATCTTGTGTGCTGCCACTTGCATTCTCTCTGCTTTTATTAAAGAAGCCCAGGTGGAGCAGTGCCAGTGAACTGTTTGTGTCTGCTAATGTCAGCTCTTTGATGGCTGTTTAAAGGAATCTTATGTATAAATTTATTTGTCGACTAAATGAGTCCAATAATAGAATTATCATACTGTTGACTAACATTAAATACAGTGCAGTAAGATGTACATCTGTATATTGGAAACATTGGTATGACTGCCGCCTAAAAGATTAGGAGTCTTTTTATGTTTCTATCTATCTATCTATCTATCTATCTATCTATCTATCTATCTATCTATCTATCTATCTATCTATCTATCTATCTATCTATCTATCTATCTATCTATCTATCTATCTATCTATCTATCTATCTATCTATCTATCTATCTATCTATCTATCTATCTATCTATCAATCAATCAATCAATCAATCAATCAAGGCAGCTCCCCTCCTCTAAACCAAACAGTATATTTCCAGTAGTGCGAATGTGTCTGAAGCACATTTCCTGTTGTGTGCTGCATGTGAGACAGGGCAACCACAGAGAGTGTCCTGACCTGATTCTCCCAGTGTTTTCCAGACTTCGTGTATGAAAACAGCTTTTGTATCTTTAGTTTGTTCCACAGCTGCAGTAATAATCTGTGATCAAGGTGAACGTCCTTGTGAATGAAACTCAACTCAACTGTGTGTTCTGGTGTATTCTCAGGCAAGCGTGTGTGTCTCGGGGAACAGCTGGCCAGGATGGAGTTATTCCTGTTCTTCACCTCCCTCCTTCAGAGGTTTTCATTCTCTGCACCTGCAGGAGAGCAGCCCAGTCTGGAGTTCAAGTTGGGAGTATCTCGATCCCCCAAACCTTATCGTCTCTGCGCTGTACCGCGATAAAGCAGAAAGTAGCATGATAAATCAGTGTGTTTCACTGCATGTATTTTGCAATGCAAATTAGCTACATTATTTTTATCCTATAGCATGAGCAAAACATAATTTGGAAGTATTATATTTATGACATTCAAATATGAAAAAATAAATAAAGCAAAGTACTTAAAGGAAATCTGTGCTTTTCCTCTGCACAACTTGAGGTGTGTAAATAAATTTCATGCTTCTCATTCGCACCGCTATTTTCTAAATTTCACGCTGTGGTTTTAGTCTGAGGTTTTGGAAAGTGAGAAAAACACTCAAAATAGAGAGTTCAGCTGAGTTTCTCTCTGTTGTTGCTTTCTGTTTATTAAAATTATTGTAGTTTGAAAGAAAAAAACTGGATAATTCAGCAAAGTTCTGTGGAGCACAAAGTTTGTGTGAAGGAAAATGTCAATAAAGAATTTAATAAATTTAAAGGTTTTCAGAGTATTGGTATGTGTTATATTTTTGGTAAGAAAGAAAGAAAGAAAGAAAGACAGAAGCACTCTCTGTCATGTCACTTATAAAAAGTAGCACTTTCAGAGTTTTATTTGAACTAATAACATGAAGCAGTATTAATTCTGAAAACTCCCTCAAACCTCAAGCCTCTTTTTATCTCACGAGCATGCAGTCTGTCAAATGTCTGGGTTTTCCCTGTAAAGCGTTTGAAGATAGAGATGGAAAATAAGTAGTGATAGAAAATCACAAAAACCAAGGCAACTAGAGACTGCTGAACAGTTTAAGCTGAAGTACTTTGGAGGACTACAAGCACAAGCAAACGGCTTCAGTGAGAAAAGATGTTCCAGCGTAAAGTGAGATTTAAAGTGTAAGTTTGCTTTAAAACCTTCTAAAATAAATGATGTGTTTAAGTGTTTTTTGTTAACACTTTGATCATATTTAGGTTTTTTTTTTTTTTTCAGCCCTGATAAGCTTTGTTACGTAAGTCACTGCTTCAGCACATTTTGACTCACTGTAAAGGGGGGAGAAAAGCCTCAGAAGTGTGAGGATGAGCACAAATTAAAATAACCGAGCTGTCAGCGTGTTCTTCAGGGTAAAAACGGATGTCAGCTGTGTTACTTGCTGGGTTGACCACTGGATGATCTGCCAACAGCAGCATGTTTAATGAGAGCAGGTGCTGAGAACACTCATGTTTCAAGTCAACTGAATCTTTGTGGCGATGAAAAACAGGCAACAGAAGTAGGGCAGCAAACTACTCAAAAGAATGATCAAAGTTACTGCATTTGTCAGAATACCACCAAACTAGGTCACTGGCCTCTTTAAAGCATTTCAGTCCCATGAAAGAGATCACTTTAGTCAGGTGCTCCGCACACAGCAAGTCAGGATAGGTTTACTGTGAAAGCCTCTTTGGATGTATCTTGATAAGAACACCCAGACGGAATGAAGGTGAGCTTTATCTCAACACATCATCTACACATCAAATTTATGGCATGCGCAGTCTTCGATAGCCAAGAACACACATGGAAACATAAAAGCTATGACAGTTAATGCGCTCGGTTTGGCGAAATGCATGTTAATCTCAATTAACGTCAGTCACGTCAGCAGAAATGTGTTTTCTCTTATCTGCCAAGGTGTTATGACACTTGTACTGCTGTAAATGTTATCAGCTTTGCCCTGGAAAGAATGAGACATTTAGCTAAACACTCCTCCTCATGTCAGCCAGCACATGCAAGTGTTCCCGCACGCAGATGGCTGAGGTAGGTTAGGTTTTGAAGATAATTTTGCAAAAGGAAATTCCCATTAAGTGGTTCTTTGGACCCAAAAAATCTTTGATTTTTTTTTTCATTTTAAAAACTTCATTCTTTTTACAGCTGCTGAATGGGTTCTTCAAGATTAAGAAAAATGAGCTGAGCTGAGATGAATCTCTCCTCAACCGTTTGGAGATGTCTACTTCTTGCTTTTTCCATGAATTGTGAGTGTTGGAGGCTCCAGCTATCTAAAAGTGCACCACCATTAGCCTGTTTCTGAGAACACTATCACAGTTTGGTAGCTTTTGTGGTTTCGAGCTGTAACCTTTGCTGCAGCACTTACCGCAGCTCCTACCCAAGTGTTTCACTAATTCATTTAGCAGACACTTAATGCATACATAGAAGGCACTCAGTCAGCCACTGGAAGTATTAATTCACTTGGTGTTTATAGTAAATGTGTTTATTGTGCAGAAGATAGGGGAAAACCTCATTCGCTTGTCTTTTCTGGACAGACTGCCCTCTTCTCCCTGCTGGCTGCCATCGTCCGATCACCAGTGGGTACCTGACAGTAGAGCCAGTGCCACCCATCCTCATGGGCTCAAATTTGACAGTGTACTGCCGCATCGCTAAATGTCCACAGAGGTGGGAATTGCACCAATGCAACATGACATAATACCATGCATGAATATCTATAACCTGTTGTGTCTGTAGCTATCCATTACATTGATGTACATGTGATTTATATATTCTTAGGAAATTATAATGTAAAATTTTGTTGACATGCAGTTCCAGTTTCAAGATATTCCTGACTCTGAATGGCAAGCGTGTGGATAAACAGGAGAGAATCAACTGCACTACAGCAAAATTCCATCTGCCCAGCTTATGGATCCCAGAGTCTGCAGTGGTCTGCCGGCTAATGAGGGATCAGAAGACAAGGCTTGTCAATGGACTGGATCTTAAAGCTGGCCGTATGTAGAGCTGGTGGCAAAGAAAATGTTTATGTAAATGCAACAAAAATATAGAGAGAGAGCAGCATGCAAATTTACAGCTTATTGCCTGTAAGAGTGGTATAATTTAAGAAAATGCAGTGCAGTTGCAGGTATATTGTCTGGGTGATCTGTTACTCCATGACAAGTAGATGTATTGAACTTAGACACCTCTCAAGTTAAACTAAGCGGTTAGATGACAGGAGTGGTTGATTTATTGGAATTTTTTTTCAGTAGAAAAAAAGCAACATGACAGCCAAATCCACTGGAAACAAGAATGAAAGCAGAAGTGAAACTTTATCTGCTAAAATACATTTTTGAGGAGAAAGTATAGTATTTAATACATGGGTTCACTAATATTTTACACAACAAAATGATGACATTTGTTTTTAAAAATAACCATGGAAGGAGTAGCCACCTCCAAAAAAACCCCTCAGAAAGCAGATTATTAGTTTCCATTTTCCAGCAAGTGTGAAAACAACATTCTTTTTTCCCCCATTATCTGCCTTCAAAGTGCCTCCAGATAAACCTGATAATATAACATGTGAAACAACAAGGAGCTCAGCCTTAATAAACTGCTCGTGGACAAGGGGACAGCAAACGTACATCCCTACCATCTACAACATTTCTGTAAACAGGTATGATGTTAAGTTTTTAGGGGGGGGGGGGGTTTTTTTGTTTGTTTGTTTTTCCAAACCTCAATATGTGCTTTTGACAAGATCAAACCTCTTTTTTAATGGATGCTTTCTTTTTAGAGAAAATGGGAGCCAGATCCATCTATATCAAATCCAGGATGCTGATGAAATCTCCGTACCACGAGGAATGCTAGATGAAAACACCAAATACTTGATAATTATCTCTGCTTGCAACCACTTTGGAGCCTCACAGTCTGATCCATTCATCCTCTGCGTGAAGGATATAGGTAAACATTTGCAGTGCTTACACTGTTCTTTTTGCATTAATGTTAATTTTTTTTTTTTTTTTTTTTTTGAAATGATCTTGTTTCTTTAGAAATGTGTCATCCTGTGATGTGTCATGTTTATAAAGTTTTTTTTATGGTCACAGTTTGACTAGTTTGACCTTCTTATCAGTAAACTGTTTTTCTGTTTGCGTAATGTCTCTTTGAAGAGCAAAATTTGCTTACGCCCTCAGCCCTTCTCTGTCAGTATTGCGGTAAACTTTAATTGCCCAGAATCTCTGAGCCATTACTGACTGTGTTGCTGTTTCATCAACTGTCGCACTGCACAATCACCAGTTTTTGTGAGCTTTTGTCTGGTATTCTTTGTCTTGCAGTGATGCCTGAGTCCCCTCATATTATGCAGATAGAGTTTCAGGGCAATTCCATAGCAGCCATGTTGCAATGGAAAACCAGTGAAGCCTTGGTGCATCTCAGACCTCATGTCAGGCTGCGCACAAATAACACTTCTTGGGTAAAGTGTTATTAACACACCTCTGATAGCATTGCCGCTTTTTTTTTCTTCTTCTTCTTCCAATAAAAGCTCTTATCAGGCAGCGTGAAGTTGATCTAACCTCTTAATGTTTTTAGGAAATGAGAAAGGGTGTGGAACTCAGTGAGAGTCTGATAAGAGTGGATAATCTGACACCTCTGACTGAGTACGAGTTCCAGATGAAAATCTGCAACACGGCATCTGAGTCAACACCTACCGACACAAGTAGTCTCACGGCCAGAAACACATTGCTTTGCAGCAAGTGGAGCCCATCTGTGAGGAACAAAAGCCCCGGAAAAGGCAAGATCACAGTTTTTACTTATCACGTGACACCTGGACTCTAAATGTGATGATGTGAGAGTTTGTCGTCAATAATTCAAAGCCCACGACTTGCTGTCCACCCCCTCCTCAGGGCCAGCTCAGCAGCTGAATGTGTGGAGGAAGTTGGAGAGCCAGGGGGCAAACGGCCAGATGAACCTGACCATCTTGTGGAAGGTAATGCGTCATTGCCGCTCAGGTGCCCTGGCTGTTATTGTTCCACTGCCATTTTTGGATCACAAATATAGATCAAATATGAGAAATGCTTTTTTTTTTCCTGATCAGTTATAACACAGAAAGCCTACACTGCTGATCAGTTAAATGGAATAGTTGGTAATTGCAGAAAATGGCCTCATTTGATTTTCTGCTAAGACTTAGATGACAAATTACCATTGCTGATATGTTTGCATGAATGAGGTCAGTGTTAGGAAATATAACAGCTTCCTGGCAAATGCTTAACAAGTGTGACAGTTACCAACAGAAAATACCATCCTCTGATCAGACACTTTACAAACACCCACTAAATTATTTTACTTAATGCGTTTTTTTTATGTCTAACCTCAAGAACTCAATGCTTTTAATAAATGAAAAATTACAAACGGAAAATATTAAGTAGTGATTGGATTTCTTTCCTAGCCTCTACCATCAGAGGATTTCAGCGGCAAGGTGCAACAGTATGAGATCTTTCTGGGCAATGGTCACAAACTTAAAACCTGTGCTGCTGATTGCGACCAGTGTGCAGTTCAGGTACCAGCAGAGGTTCGCAGTCTGAGTGTCAGTGCTGTCACCTTATATGGGAAATCGCCACCAGCTGATGTGATTCTTGGACCATCAGGTATAGTAATATTACGCAAGAAAAGCCAAAACAAAATTACTTTTCAGTTGTGGAGAATATGCACAATGAACTATCTTCACTGTTCAGGTGTCTCAGGATCTCTTCTGGGAGACGCGAGCCCTGCAGCTGATGGCAGTGCTGTGCTCATCTCCTGGTCTTGGCCAACTAACAAATGGCCATCAGCACAGAAAGAAGAGCTGCGGAACTATGTGATAGAATGGACAAGTGTGCCTACAGCAAGGCTGCAGTGGCAAAAGTTGTCCAAAGACCTAAAACAGACATCAATCGCAGGTACACCCACCTTTCAGTCTGTAGAAAATGTGGCTGCTCATACAGGAACAGAGAAATACAGTAAAACTTAGTACCGCATCACATAAAGCAATAGACACCAGGGCTTCAACTGCGTTCAAACAGTGGCCTCTTGTGGCCATTTGTTGCATTACACCAGTACCAGCTTAGAATACACGTTCATGTAGTCTTTATATAACTCAAGTCCATGTTTCTAATGAAATCTTCATATTTGTTAAATAAATAATATAGTATAGTATAATGTAATTTATTGTTCTGATTTTGCTCCAGGCTTGACTCCAGGTGTGAGGTATATTGTCTCTTTGTATGCTGTGACCACCAGAGGTGTCAGCGCTCCATCATCCAGACTGCTCTACTCCAGAGAACAGGGTAACATTTTTTTAGCCCCCCCCCCCCCCAAAAAAAAACTGTTTATTTCAGCAGTTTTGAAGATGACATTTTTCCAGCATTTGTTGATCATATGTTAGGTTTTGTGTATTTAAACCTGCGGTTCAGGAAACACAGCATGTGCATACTCAGCGGAGCCAACACCCAACATTTAGTCCCTGCATCACTGTGCATTTCAGAGCCACTTTCTGGTCCCAGCTTGTCTGTGCTGGTCCACAAGGCCAGACGGATATTGATCCAGTGGGAGGAGGTGCCTATACACCAGCAGAGGGGCTTCATCACAAAGTATAACATCTACTTCCAAACATCAGAATCCAAAAACAAAGAATTAAAAGGTGAGTATCAGAATGTATAGGCTAATAAATGGGATGGACATGTTTCACAATAAACTGATGAAAAACAAATGTCAGAATTGCTCATTGTAGCTGTACCAGTGAATATAGGTAGTCTGTCTTATTTATTATGAAGTAAGGGCAAAAATAAACCTTATTTGAGTAGGTCAGTTATTTAATTTACAACTCAAAACTTTTTTTTAGTACATTTTCCAGTTGCTTTTTCAGTAAAAGCACATGTTGATATGCTCTGAAGGTTTAGAGGAACCACAACTTTTGAGCTGCATTTCCTGTTCTTGTACATCACGAGTCTTGCCCTTTATGGGGCACATGTAAGCATTTGTTTTCTGTCTGTACTCCACCTAGGTCAGACAAAATCCTCCCGTGGGTGCACACATGTGGGAAATTTATGTATGCAGTAGTAAACTTATGTGTGCATAAATTGTGTTGCAGCATAAGCCAGTGTTACAAAACGGAAAGTGTGCAACCAGGATTCCATCGAGACTCCCCTCCCACAAAGATGCAGTGCATCAGCAGGGTTTTTCAGCTCTTGCTTCAAGTAATGTGGTTAAACTGCTGCTTGCTGATCATGTAGTTATTCACAGAGCTAAAACGGGAGGATGGCATCAGTATCTAACGTGACAACAGAGCCAGTGGCTCTAATGGTGTTAGAGATGCTACAATAGTTTGGGTAGTTTTATGTGAAGTCCTGCACATTTTGTATATTTAGATCACCATGGTGATTGATTGTGTGTGCGTGTGTGTGTGTGTGTGTGTGTGTGTGTGTGTGTGTGTGTGTGTGTGTGTGTGTGTGTGTGTGTAGAACAACTGAAGAACAAACGGTTGTTTGTCGTCATTTTCACAGTCTTCAGAGTTTTCTAGAACTGGCTTTGACCACAAACAGGAACCCATGTGGCTATGCGCACAAACGCATCCGTAAACACTGTTACAACCAGCCTGCTTTCTGCACTATTTTTGGAATGTCAGTTTTAAAGCAATTGAGAGCGTACATTGTGCTCTCTCAAATGTGGTGTATGTGTATAATGAATATTATTGTTCTTTGAGATATTTCAAGGTTTGTATCAAAATTACTTCAGTGCGTTACTTTTTCTTATGCCAGTTTGATGTAGTACTCATATACTGTACCGAAAGAGAACTCATAATCAGAAATACGGCATAAAAGACAAAAACAGAGTTTGTAGAAAAAGCTGCAAAGTCAGTATTTGGTATGACCACCTTTATTCTTCGGCACAGCCTGAACTCTCTTAAATAAGCATTCTTGTAATTTAGTCTTCAGGAAGGGTTCTCCAGGCTTCTTGAAGGACATTCAAAGCTCGTCTTTGGATGTCGGCTAAACTTTCTTCTGTTTTCTTAGGACACAGTGCACACCATGCTGACATAAGCCAAATTTTTGGCTAATAGCTCTTTGAGAATCATCTTGTTGATGCAAAAAAAAAAAAATTGTATTCCTCTTAAAACATGTTACTGTTGGCATTTTTTATAGTTTCAACTAACAAATAGGAACATATGATGTGTTTTTTCAACAGGCTGCTGTTGTAGCCAAGTTGTCTGTATTGTGTAGACACAACACTGATTCATCCCTTGAGTTAGGTGCCTTTTTGATGCATTAGTGATTCATAGGTTAAGGAACTTAACAAGCAAAAGCAAAAGAAAAACATTCCTCTGAAAAAGGTCTGGTACAAGGACTGGACTTAAAATGAGTGAAAAAGCAGCCAGTGTCCAATGAAAACTTTGAAAGTCTGGAGAACTACTGCTCAACGCCACTTTTAGAAAACTACAGTGCAGTGTGTTTTGCTCCTTGGAAGCAAAATACACTGCTCTAAAAGAGAGTTGGACTGGGCCATAGAAGGTCTTTAACCCATCAGCAGGACTGGTATCTGAACAGGTGTCTGAACAGCATGAGCACTTCCAGAGCCCTACAAAATGACCTCCAGCAGGCCACTGGTGCAAATGTCTCTGACCAGACAATCAGAAGCAGACTTCATGACGGTGGCCCGAAGGCCCGATGTTATCTAGTTGGCCCTGTGCTCACTCCCCAGCACTGTGGAGGCTGATTGGCATTTGCCATAGAATACCAGAATTGGCAAGTCTACCACTGGCCCCCCTGTGGTTTTCCGAGATGAGAGCCAGTTAACCCTGAGCACAGATGTCAAAGGGTCTGGAGAAGTCACGGAGAATGTTATGATGCCTGTAACATCATTTAGCATGACCAGTTTGGTGATGGGCCAGTGATGTTCTGAGGGGGCACAGACCTCTACAGGCTAGACAACAGCACCCTGACTGCCATTAGGTATCAGGATGAAATCCTTGGACCCACTGTCAGATCCTATGCTGGTGCAGTGGGTCCTGGGTTCCTCCTGGTGCCACCAGGTTGCACCTCAGTCTTTCCAGGAGCTCAGTGATGCCCTGGTCCAGATCTGGGAGGAGACACCATTCAGGACACAATCCATTGTCTCATTAGGACCTTACAAACCACTGAGTAGCATTTTGAGTTGCTGCAATGAAATTTCTGCAAATTTTCAACGTGTGTTTGAATTCAGCCCTCTGCTGGTGGATCATTTTCATTTCTATCAAATGATGTGGAATCCTTTTATGCCCAAAACATTACACAGTCCATGTCAGTACAGATATCCAGCAAGGTGTTCCTTTTTTTTTTCTTTTTTCTTTTTTTTTGCATGATTTGTAATTGTGTACTAGTTTTGTTTTTGGTTCTCACATGATTAACATGGAAGTTGGATTAGTGCATTCAGGGCCAATTCCAAAAACTGCTGCCCAGGGTCATTCCTGGAAGCATTAGTCATGTAGGTGTTGATGTAGCCTCAAGTTGAGCAGTTTAAGCTAGCTACAGGTCTACCAACCAACTGTGGACCAATCATGTGGTTATTTTTATTATTATGGAACAGTGCAATCAACACTTATGATGACATTATTGATTTAATGTGCAAGGGGTAACTAGACAGCTGATCAAAACTGGTAGTTCAACAGAACTGAAAGTGCTGTAGTTGCAGTTTCAATTTAATAAATTACGAGCAATTTACAAATTTCCCATAAGTGACTGAAATTGAAAACAGTTTATTTTCTAAGAAGTGTATTTTTTGCATTCCCAAAATCAGGAGTTCGTTTTCAGCAGTAGCCATTTTTACAAGTGTGAAACCAGCAATTGACTGACACTCCCCTCACTTCAGTGTTTTTTGTTCAGCTGACACATTCAGCAGAGACACGTGTCTCTCATAGTGGAAATGACCTAGATAATAATGATTGTTGACAGCTGGCTGGAAGATGCTGGCTACAAGGAGAAGAGGTCAAAGAGCAGTGGAGAAGGACAGTCAGATGCACCAATGCCAATCTTATGTCAGCCTTCTTTTTTGGCTGCATATTTTAAAGGTTAAAATACTTTTAAAACATTGTGCTTTCTCAACAAATATCTTTCAATTGCTTCTCTGTACAGAGACATTGTCTGCATCTGGACCAAGGCAGATGTGGCTGGATTGTCCTGAAGGACCTCTGGTTCTGCATATGACTGCATCCAACTCAGCAGGAGAAGGACCACAAGGGAACCAGATCTACTCTCAGCCTGCAGCTCCTGCAGGTCAATCTCCTACTGCCATCCTTTTCTCCTTTTAAAACCACAAATACGAGCTTCTTAAGCTTTCAATCGTCCTTTTTTATTTGGAGAGGAAATAACATTAAAAAAAAGAAAATAAAAATAACTTGTTTTTGTAACTCTCTGACAACATCTGCTTAATAGAAAATGTGGTATATTTCCCTTCTTATCTCCTCTAGTTGGCCTGGTGGTTGTGTTTGCTTTCATCATTACCATCTTCATTGCCATCATAGCCAACCTGATGTGCTGGCGCTGTGTGAGGGAAAGGTATTAATATTTTAATCACTTGTGCTTAAAATGAAATTGTTTCGGGGAAAATAACTGTCATCCTGACAAACGCAAAACAAAACCTAACAGCCAAAGTATTTGTGAAGATGCCGTAGCCGGAGAATAGGTTTTGTTTTAAAGGTAACAGTGATGACTGCCATTGTGGTTGATTTTATTAAAATGCCACACCACAGCATGAGCAGATGAACAAGAACCCACAGTGTTAATATGAACAGAAACTTAAACCATGCAGTAAAACTTGTTCTAAATGTGGTCAAAACAGCCCTTTCCAAATCTGGTGGTTTTAACTGTGGTGAGACTGATTTTGATTTGCATTAGTCAGCAGTAGTAATGCATGCATACATCAGACATGTTTTTTTTTGTTTTTTTACTGTCCCAGGGAACGATAAGGAGGTTTTTGTTGTAGCTTTTTAAATCAAAAACTGAAACTCTAACTGTCTTTTGATCTTAGGATCAAACAGAAATGTATATCCTGGGGACCTGCCTGGCTTGTTGGAAACTTGCCGAAACCTGGACACAGTAATGCCATCAGACTATTGGAGGTAATCAAAGCAAGCAAGTCCACTCAGTTGCCATTCATGCTCATCAACCAGAGACTATATGTAAAAAGATGAATGGAGCCACTATGGCATGACCTATTGGTTTGTGAAGCTTTTGGTTTGGCATTATGGCTATCATCATCTTGACAAGCTACAGCTGACTGTGTTGGTAAACCTGTCAGTCAAAGTGGCCACACACCCCAAACTTTAAGTCTTAACAAAATCCAGAGGGTTAGTCACAAAAAAAAATCATAACGTTACAGTCGTCATCAAGTGGGAAATTAGCTGAAGAGGCCAAAACCTTTTCTCTAAAAAAGCTCGAGACATGCTTTTTAATATTTAGTTGGGCATTTTAATACTGCCGTCTAATAGTACTGACTATTTTTCATTTTTCAGCCAAGGAGACAACCTTTTACTGTCAACATAATGACCAAAAGAGAAAGAACTAGCAACTGAAACAATCGCACCAGTGCCAGCAAAATAGAGAAATCAGTTTACCGGTTTTGAGGTACACTAAAAATAGCCTACTACGTAGTTTCTAGAGGTTTGCCAGCCTGAACTACTGTGAGAAGTCATTGCTGCTTCCTGCTTTCACTCTGAGAGCTCCAACTATTTTGTCTTGTTGGCAACAAAAATGAAGATGTGATGAATCATATTAATCTAAAACATTTGCATTGTATTTATTGCTTTAGGTGTTAAGTATGGATTTGATTTCTTTGCTTTTTGGTCCCCAGCACGACGGATTCGAACCGTTATTCTCGTACACCCACAGTGACCCTCCACTGTCGCCCATCACTGTGATCTCCCAAGAGGAGAGGGATGAAGTCTACCCTACCATCCATGTCGAAGAGTCCCAGACTGGACAGATCACAGTGGAAACATCGTTTCTAACTTCAGATACTGGGAAAATGCTTGTTGAGAGCAGGCTGGAACATGTTGGCTACAAACCCCAGAATGATATGATGGCTTCACAACAAGAGGAGGTGGCAGAGCCAGAGAAGAAGCAGAGGGACAGTCCATCAAATGGGGAGGATGACAGATGTTCAAGTGTATTTGAAGGATTACTGAGTCGCTTGTTGTTGAGTGTGGATGTGAATTTCTCTGATTCATCTCAGGAACTGACTCACAGCTTTGTGAATGATCATCTGTGGCCTAAAACTGCTGAAACAAGCACCACGTCTAGAGACTTTCAGTTCTTACAAGAGAGTAG
Organism: Archocentrus centrarchus; assembly: GCF_007364275.1. Lineage (NCBI taxonomy): Eukaryota > Metazoa > Chordata > Actinopteri > Cichliformes > Cichlidae > Archocentrus > Archocentrus centrarchus. Next base: position 26,445,008 of record NC_044349.1, on the reverse strand, counting down.
AGGGACCGCAGATGCAGTGGAAACAGACTCTCTGTCTCTGGACCTGCAACAGGATGAGATCATGACTCCTGACACAGCAGGCACCAGCTTGTCTCAGTGTACTGGTGAGATGACCAGTACACTGACTGACGGGTACTTCCCTCAGGTTGCTGTTTTCAGCACAGATAAACTGTAGCATGGACGATGGCGATGACAAAGAAAACAAGGCAAAACTGCACTACTAAACCGGGTTTCAAGAAAGCATTATTATCCCACCTTATCACCTCAAATGATGATTTCATTAACTTTGTGGAGTCAGAATAAAAAAGTGTTGTCCAAAAGTGTTGTCAAAAACAAATTTATACAAATAATTTAAAAGAAAAAAAACCTTATATCAATGCCACCTTATATCCTTCTTCACTACAGCCATGAATCTTCTCTGTGGTCTTCCTCTTTTCCTCCCTCCTGGCAACTTCATATTACTAAACGCTGAATCAAATCTGCAGCTTTCAGTGTTAAACTAAATGTATCGTGATCAGTTATTCCCACAGGCTTTTTTTTTTTTTTTATTCCAGATGGTGGTTATGCGATGTGTTCACCTCCAAATCTTTATTTACGGACCCTGCACCAGTTGTTTTGCATGACGTTTAATTCAAAATAATCCAAAATAATTTCTCTTTTACTGGACCTCGCAGCAGTCTGAGTTCATCCGCTATCCTCATCCCTGCAAGTCACCTTTCTCATGATTAGCAGACCAAGTAACAGTTGGGTGAGATTTCTGTGCTCTCAGCCAGAACAGCCTGATATGACCGTGTTAAGATTATCCTGTGTGTTTGACATCCAAGTGTAGAAACATCTGTCTGAAACATGTATGAAACTTTGCTTAGAGCAGTCTGACACCTGATCTTTTGGCTTGTAAATATTTTAACATCATCATTTGAAACTTTGTGTTTAACATGAGCATTAAGGAAAAGCCAGGTTCGTAAATATTTGGACAGTTATACTATTTTTGTAATCTTGCCACCACCACAGTGGATTTTAAATCAAACCATCATGATGTGATTGAAGTACAGACTTTCAGCTTCGATTCAAGGGGTTTAACAACAGCGTTACATGACACTTTTATACATCGTATCATTTTCAAGATAAATATGGATCTGACTGTATTAGGCCCCCTTAAGGGTGAGCATCCATGTGGAAAATGTTACTGGAAAAACTGGTGTGTAAGTAGGTCAAACAGTCGTAGCCCATATTAGGGATACCAGCTCTCTATTGCATCACAAAGAGCCAAAAGTAGAAACATAGGCTCATAGGAATTACTTACACATACACTGACTTCATTAATCATCCTTGTCATCCACTATTGTAATATTATATGACCGTGACAGAAAATAAGGAAACATGTTAAGCTGTCCATTGGAGAGTGTCATACCATTTGCCAAATGGCCTTTCTACAGCCTAGCTGCAATACTGTGTATGTTAATGAGCAAAAAACTTAATATCCTATCAAACAAGTATAAACAAAGTAATGTTATCAGTATCGATAGCGCTCTTATGCCGATAAATCCATATGGGGTCAAAATAGCTGCCGTGCATCTCATGTAATATTTATTTTATTAGATCAGGGTGTGACCGCTGCATATTTCTAATACTGTACCATACTACATAAGTGAGCAGGAAGCAATTAGTGTGAAATTATTCCAAAACACACCCAAGCTAAAGGCTAAAGTTGGCTGGGACTTTCCCTGCCAAAGTCGTGGCTTGGTGTCAGAGCTTGTGAACCTTCATTTCTACTCATGCATGCGCCTGCAGTTCAATGCCATTTTTATCACTTCCGTCTCACTTCCTCAGTGATAGTCAAAATTTCATGAAGGTCTCTCCTTTACTGACACAATATATTTGTAAGAAATCTCCAGGGTGGGGATCTCTGATCATTTTTGCTAATGACAACCACTGCAGATTCACTCATCGGTTGTGCTTGTGTTTCTAAAGAATGTGGTGCCACATTGGAAAGTCCCCCACTGCACCGCATGGAGATGTGACAGAGGGACTGAGAGACTTTTGGCTGTATGGAAAATCTGATAAAGTACCCCATTGTGAGAGCTTGTTATGCTTTTGCTGCGCCTTCTTACAGGAGGTTCCCAAGTATCATCTAAACACCAGCTTGAACAGGTCCCCCAACAGATCATAATCCGTCCTTGCACCGTATATGTATTAATAACGTTTGGCTGAATCATATATGCAATCATTGTCGCATGTTAATAAATGCCAAAAAAAATTGAAACTCTTTTCTTCTTCTTCTAAGGCTCTAAGTAATTAAGGGCTGCTTTTGGTTATAACTTCAATAAATTAGATTTATCATTCCATGTAATATGGAATGATTTGCTAAATCTTGGATGTATTAAGTTCACAGACAAGTAGGGAGCGCTGATGTGCATCCTGGGTGTGCACAGAAGGCTTTGTGGTTGTCTGGCTTCACTGATAAACTCTAACATAAAGGAAGACCAGTTCCTGGAGTTTGTTGTCTCACACCGTGTTGGCCAACACGGAGACTCCGCAGTGTGGACGCGCGCTCTCTAAATGAAGCCGTTCAGGATCAGATACGAAGGCGGATAGAGCTACGAACACCTCTGAAGGTAATTCAACTTTGATATGATGTTGGGATGTGATAGTTCGGTTCATTTGTGGGGTTTGTTTCCCCCGTTAGCGTCTATTAACTGGCTTCTGTTATAGTTAAGTCAGGCATGGCATCATGCTGACACTATTACATGGCTAAAAAATGTAAATTTAGAATTTTATGACCTAGTTGGATGTATTTGTTTTGATTCCTGAATAAATAGCCCCCACCTGTACCACTGCTGCATCCAAAGCAAAAGAGCCATCAGGCATTTGTTCTACTTCTCTTTTTAAGGCGAAGCAGCTTCTGTGGCGATGGAAGAGACATATAGGTTGCTCTAAAGTTGCTGATGACTCGTGGCAACAATGTTACCGTTATGGTCCGTCTTCGTCGCCGTCGCCGTGCTGGCCGTGCAGCTTTGCACTGGTAAGCTTAGATAAATGTGTCTCATGTGTTTCTCTTCTTTATATTTTGGTGATCAAAGTTCAGCAGCTACACGATCAGCTTCTCTTTTTTTTAAGAAACCTTAAAGTTGGTCCTCTAGAGTCTGCTTTCACGTCGTTTGTGAGCATTGTAGTTTTGATAGCCATAGTTTATAGATGATAACTGATATTCTTAATAAACTTATTAAAACTTAATGTGGACAGTTTGTTTTTTTCTTGTGCAAACGTGAAGCTTTACATTTGCATATTTGTTTAAAATTATACTTTTCACAGACTCGGTTAATGTTTGGCTGTTTCTGCAGTTTTCTATGAGCCAAATTTGGCTTTGACTAACGGCATTGATCAGGCTGGCTCAACTCAACCACAGGCCCACCAGACTAACGCCAAATGTTTCTGCTCTCTGGGACATAATTTAATGGATATAATATCATCATGTTATTGCAGTCTGTAAGTTGTTCCTTCTGCTTTCAGGTGAGAAATCCTGTGTCATCAGGTCCACCGCAGAATCTGTAGTGCAGCGAGGCTCCAGTTTTGAGGTGTCCTGCACCTTTAACCTGAAGTGTATAGGCTACATGTACAGCGGCCAAGGTCCCATAAAGCAGAGGCATGAAGTACTGAACTCCACAACCATATATTTTAAGGTGGTGAACATAACAGAGAACAGGACATACAGCTGTCAGTGTGAGGGTCATAAAGAACTGGACCCCTGTGGACTTGACATCTCAGTTGGATGTGAGTACTCAGTGAACATGAAAGCACCCTTTGCTGAGACTTTTAGCTCAATTTCATGTGTATTTCTAACTAGAAGAAGGCATTTCTAGCTCATAATAACCCAAGAGATTTAATGTTAATGTCACCACTAAAGTGGCCTTCCATTTGCAAGTCAAACTCCTGAATAGACTGAAAAGTCTATGCTCTGCAGTGCAGGACTTGTATTTCAGGGTATGAGTAGCTCTTCAAGCTAGAAAAACTGTCAAAATAAGAACATTTGCTTCTGCTTTTTTTTTTTTGTTTGTTTTTTTGCTTAATGTACACTCTGGTCACACAAGGGAGTGAACGCAGCAAAGTGTTAGAATTAACTATGACATGTTTATTTAGTACACAGAGAAATGTCTAACTTAAGCATGGAAAAATAACAAGCTATTTTTTGTTGTTTTTGTTTCTGACACATGCAGCATGACAGAAAAAGACTATGCATTTCACACATTACTACTTGTAGTGTTATTTATGCTATGGTTCTCTGCTGAGTATTTATCTCTGTCTTTTTTGGTCTCCAGACCTACCCGATCGCCCTAAAAACATTTCATGCATCTACAAAATCATAAAGAAGGAAAGTGGAGTTGTGGTCTGCACTTGGAACAGAGGACGGGACACGAATCTTAGGAATAGTTCAGCGCTGTGGTGAGTCGCCACCATGTTGCATTTAACAAATATTCTACTCATCAATAATGTTATAGAACACATCAGTAACAATGTATTCTGTCAACTGAAACTTTCAGGGTGAAAACGGTCTCTGGAAACCACACAGATGGACCAGTGCCATACAAGCTCTCTAATAAGGGAACTGAGTTACTGTCAGTGAATTTCACTGTTTCCAGATCTGTCCAGCTCATCTCAGTGTGGGTTCAAACTGAAAATCCACTGGGCTCTGCACAATCCTCCATCATCAATTACACACTCAGCGACATCGGTAAGGTTCACATAAGTTACCAATGACTACAGACCAAAAACTCCAGAGGTGAAACTTCTGCAAAAAAAAAAATTGAGCAAAAGTCGATTTTCGGATTGATTGCGAGAGCGTAATGGTGCTGTGGGTAGGATTTCACACCAGCTTTGCAGTGGAAACTGTTTTATACTTGAATCTTGAAGTTTATGGTTACTGATGATCACCCATCCTCATTCTCCTTTCCAAAACTTGCCAGTAATAATACAGAGGAGTCCTGTCTTTTGAATTGCTGCATTCATGGCAAATATCAGGAACCTTTTTTGTTTGATCTCTCACGAGTGCTGCACAAAACGTTTGGTTTTTGTCATTTATTTTTCCACTCTGTGTTGTTCCGAATAGCAATGCCATCAACTCCTGTCCTCAGCGAGCTAAACTGCTCTTCCCGGATGTGCGTCATCAAAGTGGAGCAGTCTGTAAAGACCCATTACCTGGAGATCCAGTACAGAGCAGAACAACAGACATGGACAACTTATGAAGACTCAGTAAGACATTTTAACTCTTCAGATTCTGATCATTTAGGGACTTTCAGTGAGAAAAGTAGAAGTCAGAGATCACATGATGTCACTTAAACCTTTGAAGATATACAGTTAGACCTCATAAGTTTGTTACTGATTCAGAGCGAGAGGCACATATGAGTAGCAGGTCTGGTATGAGCGTACATGAACTCACAATGATGCTCAAGTCTCAAAAACAAGCAGAAATTTGTCCTTTCACGCTCTGTCAGGTCACTTCCACACCCAAAAATCTTATAACAACACAACAACTGTGACTGGGGATCTGAATGTGATTATCTGAGGTTACACAACTGAAAAATATGTGTTATTAATTTATAGGTTGCGCAAAGGAATTCCTCCCTCTGGTCCATCTCCTCTCTGGAGCCCTACAGGTTGTACTATTTGAGAGCCAGATCTAAATTCAGCACTGGCCTGTGGAGTCAATGGAGCACAAACAATTTGACTTGGACTAAAGAGGAAGGCAAGTACTCACGTGTTAATCTGCAGCTCCGGAAAGGCTGTTTGAAGATCTATCTTTGTGTCTTATAAAGCACTTCCTGAATGAAAACACTGCTCATTCTGTTTACAGGCAGATAATGAATTACAAGTATAATGTGTCTGTGGCACTTTATCTATGCAAAGCTATCAGATAATGCAATAATGCTTCCTCTCGGTTTCTGAGGCATTATCTGCTCACCGCTTACGTGGCCACTGAAACAGGATTTACTGTGCTGAGGACAAAAGGATCTACTTCCAGTACGATGTGTGCAGGGTTTCTTACATTAATAAACAGCTTCATTAAACTTTTATTGACTTTAATTATGCACAAGTTAAATACTGAGCCACGGTGAAGAAAGGTGAGGCTGTGAGGAAGACAGTGATGCTTTATAGGAAATGTTGCTGCATCTTTTTAATACTGATGGTGTGAAGATATGCAGCCTCTGTACGTATGTAAAACTATGAATGTACAGCAGTGACAGATCATTGTTTTCCACGAAACACAGAGTGTGACAGAGGTCAGAGTTAAAAAGGTGTAAAAACATTTGTGGGAAGAGTGTCTTACGTCACATTTTCTAGCATGGATGCATCAAACGTGCTAACTGCAGATGGTCTTCCTCATTTCCCTGGATAGGAACATGATGTGTGAGCCTCTGAAGGAGGCTATTTTAAAGTCCACAGTTTAAATTAAAGGTGACTGTTTATGAACTGACCACAGATGATTAATATCATGACTTCCTGGACAGAATGAAAATCAGTTTAGAGATATTTGAAATGCGACCCAAGGCAAAATGTTTGTTGCCTTTTCAGTGAAAGCGGATCCTTTCATAGACATTTTAATTCTGTACTAATCGGTGCTGTAATGTGTTTTATTCTGTGGTTGGTCACAAAGTGTTTTAGGGGAACATAAACACTCATTCAGAGGGTTGCAGTTGACCACTTGACTCTGAAGTCTCATTTTTCCAGCAGCACTTGAACTCATCAACAAGGAAGCGTTTTCACAGGTTAAAATCGTAATTTCATTTTCATTCTTTAGAGAATTTATTGAAACGGAAAGAAACTGATAACCATCAGTGCAATTTTGTAACAAGGTGGGCAACAGCTTACGTGCATCTTCTGGGATGAAACTCATAGAACACCCTGTTTAACCTCATTTACATTTTTAACACATCTTCCCACATTTGTATACAGATTACAAGGTGACACAACCTTTTCTTCCACACTAGGTTATAGCATCTCGTATATGGTCTCACACACACACACACACACACACACACACACACACACACACACACACACACACACACACACACACTACTGAGAGTGTTACTGTGGAAGAAACTATCCTCCCCTCTTTAAGAGAATAATAAATTAGTTAAGATGAAAGGAAAATTTAACATAGTGGATATTTGTTGCTTTTCAAATCATTTCAAAGCACTTCATCACTGATAAGGAATAACTTAAAATAAACCACAGCGCCTCTGCGGATGCACTCACTTATTGAAAAACCCCACCCAGTTCTTTATCCAGTACAGTTATTTCTTTGCTTTATTTTAGCTCCTGCCAAAGAGCTGGATGTGTGGTTTGCGGTGGATTCTAAAACCATGAGAATTTACTGGAAGGTAAGTTTTTGTGACTTATGAAAAATTAATCAAGTTTTCAATGTCCCTCATCCCTAACATGTTTGCTGTAGACTTAAGGAACTTGAAACTGTATAGCACTTATTATACAGTGCATAGCACTGCTGTGTGCTTTCATGAGTCTGAGGGTTTGAGGTCTCCATGTGTTCTCCTCTCCCCGTTCTAACTATGAGTCTGTGTGGGCATGCGGCACTGTAGCCATAGTAACACCTTCTGATCTTTGCGCTTTACTATTATGTTCTGCAGACTAAATGTCAGCAACTGACCACCTCTGAGGTGTGACATTCTCATGTACACATCCCTACCACACGCACACGCACACACCTTTTAATGTTGCACAGAGATAAGTGAAACCTGTCAGCAGACACCACAGTTTCAGTTTACAAGAAAGAGAGGAGCTGAACAGAAATGATGTGTCTTACATACTCATTTTGCAGTGATGTTGATTTTGAGCTGCATCTAAATCCCTGGCTTGTGTAATCATTTCCTTTGCGTCTTGTCTGCATCGTTCAGTCAGCAAAAAAGAAAACTGATGTCATATTTAACAGTATTTCTTTGATTTCAGGCGGGGAACATGTCCATCTCTAGAGGGAAGATCATAGGATACGAAGTCAGCATTTCTAGCCCGAACAATATTACCATCACTAATGTCAGTGCTGATGCCAGGAGTTATTCAGTTCAATGTTGTCCCAGCTGTGAAGTGACAGTGAGGGCTCGTAACTCCAAAGGGCTTTCACCTCCTGCCAAAGTAACAACCCATCTTACTGAAGGTAAAAAAATATATATATATGTTTGTATGACTGAAAATTTGTTTGTTTCCATCATCTTAATAGAAGCTTTGCCATCACCAAGTTCTGCAACTAGAGCTCCTGTGCTGAAACACTAATGCATCTTTGTTTTTAGAAATGTGATTCACCACAAACCTATTTGGCAATAGGCTTCATAAGGACAGTATACACAGACTAAATGAAATCTGCTTGCAGTTTAAGTGAATGGCACTGATCATCTCATTATAGTGCATTGTCCTGCTCCTGGATCCTGATAAACATTGTGAGGTGTCCTGCAGTGTCCTCACCTGGCAGGACACTGCACCTCACCACTGAAAAAAAAAAACCTGCTCAGGAACAGATAAAAAAAAATGTGATAAAGAGCCCATGATGTTGCCCCAGCATCCAAATTCCCCAGATCCCAATCCAATTTAGCACCCATGCAATATGCTTAAACAAGCCCGAGCCGAGGAGTAAGCCTAGGGTGACCAGGCTACTGAGCTTTTTTTTTTTTCTTTGTCTCTTGTCTCACATATTAAAACAATGTCCCACATTTTTTAGTTTTTAGAAGTCAGCATGGACGCTTTTCTGAAGTATAGATTTAACTCAGTGGCTGTGAAGAAAGTAAAGAAAGCACCGAAGCTGCCATCATGCAGGCTAACCCGTTACAGTCTGCTAACACAAAAAAAGAGTCATGAGGTATTTCAATTTCAGCAGCATTTAGTGGACGGGGCCCACAAAGAAAATTAAATCCAGCCACACCAAAGCCCACTTATGACTTCGGGGAAGTGCGTGGAAGGTGATTCTCATGGTGTAAGTTCCTTTTTTCCAGAGTTATTTTTCAGTTTCACATGGGGAAAATATGACACAGCGCGTGTGAATCTCGCCCTGTAGATTTCAGACTCCCTCTCAGCATTAGAGGCAGTCTGACCCACACAAACATATTCTTTGTCCCTCAGTTAGTTTGTTGGGATCTGGTCACCCCCAAGTAGGCCTCAGGACCAAAAGGAGCTGCATCTCTGGGTGAAAAACAAAACATTACACCCTAAGAGGTCCTGCATGCGTCCCTCAGTGGATCAGAGCTGTGTTGGTGGCATTGCTCAATATTAGGGCAGGTGGTTTCAATGTTGTGGATTATCGGTGTAAATCAAACCGATAAAGGCCCTGACGCAGGGGCTCTCCACAAAACAGGGGCAGAAATTTATGTAATAATTCAGGGCACAGTTCATGTACACCATGGATTTGTCATAAAAAAAAAAAAATTTAAACATTTCTAACTGCATCATCAAAAACTTTTCCCGGTTGGTAATTCAGCCCTGTTTTAGTGCCAGGAGAGCTACAGAAGGCCACCGTCTGGTTGCTTTTCTTTTCGTTTTGCACCTCCTTGTTAAAAGGTTATATCATGGTTGAAATTACTGTCTCTGTAAAGTACATGAGTGCATGATTGTCTGTTCTCCTCTTCAGCTAAGCCCCTTCACAAGGTGCAAGTAAGAAATGACGGCTACAATATCACCATCTCCTGGACAAAACCTGGAACTGCACCGTCACCAACAGCATATCTGCTGGAGTGGTACCCAGAAGGCAACAAGTTGGAGGGGCTCAGATGGGTCAGGCTGGGCAAGAACGAAAACCACACTGTTATTTCAGGTAGGAAGTGAAAGATGAAACAGGCAGTAATGATGGCAGTAAATGTCACTTTTCTAAAACTACATTTTGTACATTTCTGCTTCTTTTCTCTCAAAGTGTTGCTCTGTCCTCCTCTCTGCAGGTATCAAGCCCTTTGAGTGCTATGAGGGAGCATTGTATGCTTTCTATAATGAAAGCTCTTTTAGTAAGACCAAATTTAAAGGTGTTGCCATTTTGGAGTCAGGTAAGGTGTAAAAACACTTACACGGGTTAATTTTTGTATTAATCTATAATCTGTTAGGCCATTCATTGTAATTACAGTGAGCCTCAAATGACAAAACTATTGAAATCTTCCTTTAATATCCATCATATTCATCAGCAGTGTTTTGCAATGTGTTTGTGGTTTGCAGCTCCAGAAGCCGGTCCATTTGTCCAAGAGAACATTGAGGAAAAAAACAATGTAAAAATTACCTGGACGGAGCTTCCCAGGAGTCAGCGCGGGGGTTGCATCACCAACTATACCATCTACTTGGAGACCAAGGGACAGCAGAAATGTTGTAAGGACAACTTAAATTGTGGGTGTTTGAGACTGTACCAAAAAGATTATTCTGTTATTTTGCTAACATTGTCAGAAAGGCAAAGAACGATAAATCAAAGAAGGTTTTTATTTTCATTTTGCCACCGTGTTGTACTGAGGATGTGGGATTGGTGTAAAACCCTGTGGTCATCAGTACAGACCTCTGAGCCCGATTTACTCACTTGGAGACTAAATTATCGTTTTTGTCAACAGCTCGTTATTTCAGAATAGTTCAGGGCACTGAAGTGTGTGTCATAGTGAAACAGTGTAACCAAATGAAACATGCGAGCAGAGAGGATTTAAAAAAACAAAACATTAAAATCATACAGCCATTAGTTTGAGTCAGAGCCTCGAGTTCAGCATTTCTTCTGTTGCCAGCATGTCATTTTGAAACTGGACATGATGATTGAGGGGTGGTCATCACAACAAAACCATAGATAGCGTGCACATCTGTAGTAGTGACTTATGATTCATAAGGCAGCCACACCTTAAAGCACAATATATACAGGTGCTGGTCATAAAATTAGAATATCATGAAAAAGTTGATATATTTCAGTAATTCCATTCAAAAAGTGAAACTTGTATATTATATTCATTCATTACACACAGACTGATATATTTCAATTTTGATATGACCAGCACCTGTATATGGGTCTGGGGTGCAAGGGCAGCAGTGTTAGCACAAATACCCACACCCCCCTCTCCTCGTCCACCTCCTCCAGCTCTTTGCCCAGCTGTGCCCAAGCCAGCTGAAAGATATAATCTCTCCAGTGTCTCATGGGTCTGCCCCAAGGCCTCTTCCCAGCTGGAAGGTCCCCAGGAGGTACCCTAGCCAGCTTCCCACCCCAACCGGCTCCTTTCAGTTTGGAGGAGTAGCAGCTCTACTCTGAGTCCCTCTCGAATGACCGAGCTCCTCAGCCTCAAAGGATGAGCCCAGACACCCTTCCGAGGAATGCTTATTTCTGCAAATTTCTTTCAGTCGCTACACACAACTGGTGACCACATGAACACAGATCAAATCAACAGCCTCACTCTCACACTCGGTTCTCTTTTCACTGCAACAGATTGGTGCAGCGTCCTCACCAATCCATCTATCATCTATCTCCCAATCCATTCTCCCCTTACTCATGAACACCACCCCGAGACAGTACCCCTGAACTTCTCCACTTGGTGCAGCAACTAATTCAAGCATGTTCAGTGTCGAAGCAGCTTGCTTTATCATCTATTTGACTCTAATCAGTATCATATTTTATAAAAAGAATATCGTGTTGTATTCAGTTAGACTTCATTAACACACTGGGAAAGTATTTTATTGATATTATAAATAAAATGATGAGTAGGGACAAGTTCTTTTAGACTTCTACAAAGTCTGACTTTATTTTGAAACCTGAGCATGCTCCCGTGGTCATTAGAAGGATTGAATGTTAGCTTCACTTTTCAGACCTGAAACTACTTCCATCCTTTATATACAGTTAGTGGCTAAAACATAAATTATTTATTGTTTAATAACAATAGGTACCATATTTGACTGAAAATGTGTACACTGACAGGATGTTTGCATGAGCTTTGTAGCATTAAAACTGACCCCTCTGCTGTGCGTGTTTACACAGTTTCAGACTCTGTGCCAGCATCAGAGAGGATGTATATGTTCAAAGGCCTGCCTCCAGCAGAGTACAGTCTGTGGATGAGTGCTTCAACAGGCAGAGGAGAAGGCCCTGCAGGTCAGAAGACCAACTTCTTCATTGAACGTAAGCAACTTTTTTCTTTTTTTTTTTTAAAAAGAACCTTTCTGGGGAATACATTTATTTTCTTGCACAGAATTAGGTGATGAGCTAAGCTAAGCTACCTGGTTGTTGATTGTTGCCATCAATTTAACAGGTGTGTTTTAGAAATTCATGTCAATCGTCTCATCTGTAGTTCTGAGTGTTAATATCTATTTGGATAACAGCTTTTCTGCTCATTAAATTTGCTTTATACCCACAACTGGATGTAAAGCTTAAATTCAAGTTGACTGTATTACAATTACATTGTTTAAAAACATGCTATAGCTTAAAAATTAGATGTTGTGGTTTGGCTTTCAATCCAAGTAATTTTCAATAAAATAGTCCCGGATGAAAATATTGATGTATCAGTTTTTTGCTGTTGTTTTTTGTTTTGTTTTTTAAATCACCTACACATACATAAAAAGAGTCTTCACAGGATTCTGCGCAGTCCTGTGAAAAACTAAGTACACCCAGTGATTTAGTAGCTTGTAGAACTCTAGCAGCAGTAACATGTTTTCTGTATGAAGTTATCATTCTGGAGTAACTCTGTAAAACAGTTGCTTCAGTTCACTGAGGTTTGCAGGTATTTATTTATGCACAGCTCTCTTACGGTTCCTTCACCGCAGTTGGGTTGATGATTTTTCAACCATTCTGTTGTTGATATGTTATCTTGTTGCATGACCCAGTGTCAGCAAAGTTTTAGCTGTCAGATGGCCTCACATTTGGCTCTAGACCACAAGCTGCCAGGTCTGCTCTGCATTATGGCCAAACGTCTTCACTTTGGTCTTGTCTGTCCAAAGGACATTGTTCCAGAAGTTTTGTGGTTTGTTCAGATGCAGTTTTGCAAGCCTAAGCTGTCATCTTCTTCTCAGAGAGAAGAGGCTTTCTTACTATATTCTCCTGAACCTTAACATTTAACAAGCTAACTGGGGCCTGAGGTGTAGCTCTAGGACTTTTTTGCATTTTTTCTGATCATTGCATAGTCTGACCTTGGACTAAATTTGCTGGGACATTGACTCCTGGGCGGTTTGTGGCATTGTGGTAACACACCAGAATGCAGAAGTTCAGTGACCTCGAGAGAGCATAAAAAAATGACCAGAAACTATAAACTGAAGTAACATTGTAGAGAAGAGTGGGCCAAAATTCTTTCACAAGGGTGTAAGAGACTGCAAAGAAAATGATTACTTGAAATTATCGGTGCTTAGGTTTAATCAAAAAGTTAATAAATCATAAGGTGCACTTGGTTTTTCACTACTCTATGTGTTGGTCAACTTTTTTTTTTTTTTTGGTGAAATGATTACAGCTGTTGCTAATATAAATGTTACTGCTGTAAAAGAGGAGATAAATGTGTGATCTTATTTCTTTTTTTTTTTTTTTTGGTGCCACTGTTGCAGAGGACACCCAAGTATTCCACCTGCTAGCGTGTGTGGTCGCCTCCCTGATTGTGCTGTTTCTTCTGTGTTTGTGCCAGAACTCAACAGTAAAGCAACGGTATGTGTGCAACATAAAGCAAACAGCACAGTTACACCTTATTATTTTATTCACACAGTGCTGCTATAAAACATTTCCAAGCAGTACTTTTCAGCAGTTTTTCACATTCTCCTTCAGTTTCTGGGAGCTTTTCCAATGCTTCATGCTAGATGTTGTGCCAGATCCTGCAAACAGCAAATGGGCCAAAGAGTGTACCCAAGAGAAGGTAAGCATATGAAAGTTAAGAACAATTCAAGCTGCATTGCAGCTCTCATTGATCCTCATCTGAGCATGTGTCTCTATTCCAGGGCAAGGTGAACGTGGAGCTTGACTCAAGCTACTCCAACGTATCCAGGGAGGAAGAAAAGGTCATCCTGGTGGATGTGGAGGAGCTGCCCAAGCACAACAGCGACACCCCCACATCTAGAAAGATATTCTCACGTGTGACTCCTCCAACCAGCCTGAGCTCTGAGACTGAGCCAGTCATCCCAACCACCTACATAAAGAGTTTCTCCCACGACTCAGACAGCTCCGATCACACACACACCTCTCTGGACACAACTGTTGACTACATCTCATCGCACGGGCCAGGAAACTTCGATGAGGAAGATGACGAGGAGAAAGTGGAAGAGTTTACAGACATGCCTTTCATCGCCAGTCACAACATCTTCATAGAGCCGCTGGTGTTTGGAGGAAAGCTGACTCTGGATGCAGTGAAAATCGACTGCAGTGACTTCTTTCAGAACATTTAGTATCAGCAAAGTGAAAGCAGTTTTTAGAGGAAGAACACTGCTAAACCAAGAGGCCAGAAACAATGACTGGAATCCCTTTTTTTTTTTTTCCTCAAGCAACTAGCCATGAACTACCTCTACACTCACTGAAATCAGAACTGCGCTATAAACTGGACTTTTGCTTAAGTCTGAGCTTCAGTTATGCCGTAATAATTCTAAATAATAATAATTTTTGTACTTTTTCATGTCATGCATTACAGTTTTTTTTCTCTTCAAAATGGCAATGGACACACTAATAGCTTGACTACAATTAACACAGTGCAGGCTTGCAAGAGATGTTTTAATTTTTGATCTGACTGAAAACATTTCCAAAGGGATAATCCGACTTGTCATAGGAGAAGCAGAGGTATTAAACACAAAAATATAATTCATTCACATAGTTTGTTGTTTGCACCTGGACTTTTCCTACTGTGACATATTCCAGATGCATAGTCAGTTATAGCCTTGACAATCCTATGTATTTATATCTATCCTACCTCAGTCTTAGCTCATCTACAGAACAGATCTTCAGTGTTCTCTGGTGTCAGAGTAAAATGGCAGGGGAGCTCTAGCTGGGTAATAAGGGATCTTAGAGAATGGCCAGAGTGCTTGGAGAGGACAGAAAAGTGATGGTAACTTTGCACTGAGCAGAAAATCATCTTAGACATGTCAAATATCTCCATCAGGATTGACTTCTGTTAGATTAATGCCGGATTTCCATTAGTATCTACTCAGTGGGGGTCAGCACGACTCACCGCAATCTTGTTTTGTTTCCATTGCAACTGAGCATCACCTCGATGTGGGTGGAGTCAATATAGCAGCGCTGCAGTAGTCTCTTGATGTAATTTGTATGTGGCTCAAAACACAACACAACAATGGATGACATAGGAGCAAGCTAACATAGCTAATGTCAGTTTAATATCATCATCATGCGTAAGTCCCCCGTACAATGTTTTAATGGATGAAGGTTATCATTGTTAAGTATTACCCTATACCACTGAACATGTCATAATCGACTCAATGTACTTCAAAAGTGCTGCCATTTGCGTACTTCTGGCAACAGTTACCATAATAACCCTATGTTGGTTGTGAAGTGCAGTTTCTCACCTTTCAGAAACCATTTGAATTTTTTGGTTAGGACAGATGGTTGCATAGCTATTAGGGGCAGTATAGGGTTATAATATGTATGCTGTGTGTGGGTTTCAGATGGCTCTCTTGTTGCAAAACTACCACTGCAAACTGTGGGTCTGGGCATTCAACCGGTGTTTTGCGTGCCTCCATTTTCTTGCTGTCAGGTTTTTAAAATGGTACAGTTGATTCTGGTGAAGGAGTCGCTCTCATGGCTCAACTAGTGATGTCACTCCCTGGCCAATCAGTGGCATGCTGTTCTTCCGCGTCACATTTTCAGATCACTTGGAACCCTGGCTGACTGAGTACTAAAAAAAGTACCTGGTACCAGGTACTAATGGAAACACCTTCAAACCATGCTGAGTAAATACTAATGGAAACGTGACTTAAGAGATCCAAAACTGCAGACAGGCTCACTAACACTTTACAGCTGAAGGCTGGTAAACATAGTCCACTCTGATGAACATTCACATCTGCTGAGGCTACAGATGTAGTCAAATGTCCGCACTGATGACAGCTGTGTAATGAGTTTTTTCTTTCCCTGAAGGAAATCTATGCAAATTTCATGCCAGACTGATGCTTCAACATGAAAAGCCACAAATATGAACTTTGTAACAGGGAGAAAGGAACTCAAGGCAGAGATTAAGTCTGAACGGAGTGAGTTCTTGTGCCAAGAGATGTGGCCGCATGGCAAAAAAAAAAAAAAAAAAAAAAAAAAAAATTAAATCTGATGAATGTACAGTGCTATTCTTTTATGTTTTTATCCAAGAAAATCTTTGAGTGACCTCTTTGATGATTTTGCACCCTATGACTTTATATGGGAATCAGCGAAGCTCATTTAAAAGCAGTCTGCCAATAAATGGTTTCATCATATGTACTTAGAAGCATGAACATTTATTCTAATGTTGTATCTTTCTCTTGGCTCTTGACTCCTTATTTTTTATGAAACCACGATCAACTTATAACGGAACAGATGGTGGAAGCAGCATTATGGCACCAACATGTATGGCTGCCAATAGAACCAGGTCACTAGTGTTTATTGATCATCTGAGTGTTGATAGAAGCAGCAGGATGAATTCTGAAGTTTATGGCGTTACACACTCTGCTCAGATTCAGCCAAATGAAGAAAAACCTACAAACAAGCAGCATGAAGGCAGGTCCAGTAAAGATCTAGCAGAGCATCTCAAGGGAGGGGGAAAAAAAAGCATTTGGTGATATCGATGGTTTCTAGACTTCAGGCAGTCACTGACTGTATAGGATTTTTTTTTTTTAATCAAAAAATTGAAAACAATCCCTATATTTCAAACTATGTTAGTCTATTTAATTTTGCTGATCTACATGTTTGGTTTAAGACCTTAGGCTCCATTCCAGTGACTGAGGATATCCCTAATATAGTCAGACCTGTGAGCACAGGTAGCCAACCTGCTGTTCAAATTTTTTGTTTGCAATGGACAACTTTCAGAACAAAACTGTCTTAAAGGAGGGAAGGGAGCAAAAATGGTTTGTTTCAGACAAACTGAGGGGCTGCACCGAGGCACAGCATAAGACAACCAAAGATTATACTGAAATAAATAATGCAAAGCTACCCTAGCAGAGCAGGGTGGAATAAAATTCATAAGAACAAGTCACCCCCCATGTGGTCGTAAGCATAAGCAAAGTAAAACAAGTGGATATGTAAATTAATACTGCCTTTGTTCAGGCAGGACACAAAAAGAAATGACACTGCAAAAAAATTTATCGACCATCTTTATTTACCGACAGAGGTCTCTAATAGCAGGGCTAGAATTCACACATTTGTAGAGAACTTCAGTTGTTCCACACAATGGACAACTGTATTTCTTTCAGAGCAATTATGCAGTGGTGCCACTGTGAAAGCTACAGGGCAAGTCAACAGTGGAGAAAAATATCAGCACAGAACAGACTGCAGAAACAAACTGAAGCTGGGCTGAGTTTACATCTGTGGAAGGATACTAGAGTGGAGTGTGTAAACAGTTGGAGAGGGTCAAGTCTCAACTGTGTAAAAACACTTCCTCTCCTCATCATTCTGAAGTAAAAAGAAAGGCATTAATCGACTTACACATGGCCAGTGATCAAAGATGAAATGGGCAAGGAGGAAGATACATTAGATGGAGGATAGCACCTCAAATGCAAAACATATCTTTTGAGCTGCTCATAAATTCACCTGACCAGCATTTTATGATTAAAGCAAATTTAGGAGATCATCAGTCACCAGTCCTCCAAAATGACCTAATGTCACTCCCTCAAAACCTTCAGTATAAAAAGAACCTTAAAATTCAGATTTAGATGCCATTTCATCAATGCATTCAAAGATAGGCAGCAATTCTTGACCAAAGATCAAGGCGCATCCTATTTGCACCATGTGAAATACAGTCTCTTAAAGAATCTATGAAAATAGTTAAGATTTACAGGCTGAAGATCATACAAGAATAGACCTCCTGTACAAAATATAAAACAATATCCCAGTGCTAAAGAAAAAAAAAATCCATAAATCTCAATGAGTGAAGCTGTAACTTCATCTGAAATATCTGGTGTGGCAGACCTTATGAGCTTGGGTTGGAGCTCCACAGTGCCTAAGTTTAAAGCGAGCAAGCAACTGCACACCACACTAAAGATACTCTTTCAAAATGCATATTTTCAAGCAGCAATTACAAAAATTTATCAATGGACAATGCATAACCTCTGAAAAAAATACTGTATGAAAGCATCCCTGCTACTTTGTTTCCAAGTACAAAACCTCTACCAATAAGTTGCTCCAGAGTAGCAAGAAGTCCTTTTCTTTTTTTGTTTTTTTTTTTGTTAATTTCTGTTTTTTTTCCATCTTCATTTTGTTTTTATTGGGTAAAACTCAGTCCTCACATTGAGTGTCATGATAAATGACAGTCTTCTCCATTGTTTCACTCTGCTGAAGGATCCAGGAACATGCAAGCCTCGTAGTGGAGGTGCTCAGGAGGCTCCTGTAGGCCTGAGGGTTAGCAACCATGGCTTAAGCCAGGGCTGGGAAGGCCTCTGGGTCGTCCACGTTTGGCACAGACGCAGATGACTGTTGGGAAACGTGGACAAAGCGTAGGAGTTAGAAAATTCAAGTATTTAAGGATGCATCACAGAAAACAAAAAAGAAAGAAGCTGAGACTAATTAACGGAAAGGAGCCATTGGCTGCAGGATTCAATTTTCAATGCACACTAAATGTTTGGTTTTTCAGCCGCATGAAGTGGAACTACAGTCAAATAAAAAAAATAAAAGGCTATAGCGATAAATAGACTGCCATCAGCCAACTGCACATGAACTGACTTAACAATGGCAACGATTGCATCATGAAGGGCTGAAACACTTTAAAACAAAAGGACATAATAAATGACAAAACACACAAAGATAGCCATCAGCACACTGGTAATTTAAACATCAGTGTATTTCACATTTGGTGCATCCCAATCGTCCTGTGCACATGCTTGAGTGCTGCTGACATAACAGCAGCTAAACTGTACCTTGTCAGTCCTTCCTCCACGCACTGGCCTGGGAGTGGCTTCACCACGGCCGCGACCTCCCCTGCCGCCACGTGGTCCACCACGTCCGCGGCCTGGACGGCCCAGGTCTCCAAAGTTGATCTCCAGCTGCGACGTGATGTCATTGGCTGGCTTCCTGCAGTGGTGCTCATCGTCTACCTGAATTACAAAAGTAGGAGATAAAAATTAATTCGTTTGATTGTTTTAGTATGTTTGTGATTTTGGCCTTTTTTTTCTGTTAAAGCACGTGATTTGAATTCAGATATTCAACAGTGCACGCAACTGTAGAAATTTTACCTTCTGCTCATCAACCTCAGGGTCAATCAGATCACCCTTCTTATCCTGCAGTGGAGAGGTACAAAGCAGCAAGCAAAAATTAACACACTGATCAAAATAACGCTTCCACCAACTAATGTGAATCATTAGAATACTGCTGGTACAAAAACATGCTGTCAAGCCTCCAAACCCTTATTTAATTGTTATGCAGCCTGAACTCACCTATAAAATGCCACCAGTCTAAGGTTAAATTGGTTTAAGTGACATAATCTGTACCTTGACTGAAAACACACTATGATGAGAAAGTGTTTACTGAAAACACTCAAAGTTACACTAAATGGGGCAGTGTGTAGGAATTTTGATGCTGATTTTTTACCTAAAAAACTGGCCTGAACTCCCATGGAAAGAATATGATAAGATGATTATGTGTCCAAGTGAGAGCAGAGAATTAGTTTTTACTCACTTCTGCCTTGGACTTGTGCAGCACAAATCCTTTGTTCCAATCAGCTCCCTCGTTGGGCTTACGGATGTTGAATTCTACCTTGGCCCGCTCCTTGTCCTGCATGGCTTTCCATTCATCCAGAGTCATCTCCTTGGGGCCTTCTTCTTTCACTTCTTCAACCTCATTCTCCCTTCAACATGAACACACACACAGATGAGCGTTAGTATAATTAACATCACCGTCTTTCAGTGTAACTTTGATACAGACGTGGGTGCGTGGATACAAAACGCACATCCAAAGTTGCGAATCATTTATCGGTGAAAACAAAGTCTCGCTGTAGAATGCAGCAAGGTGAAAAAAAAACTTACTTGTTCTCAGAGTCAGCAGCTGGATGCTCTTCTCCTTCAGGGTTCTCTTCAGTGACGTTCGATTGGTCAAGCTCACTGCAGGGGAGGAGAGAGGAAAAAAGCCACAATCAGACTCAGCAAGATGAAAGCGAGGAAGTGACAAAGTGTTTACAAGTGAAAAGCTTAACCCTGTGGTCAAGTTTCACAAAAAAAGAAAAAAAAAACTTTAATGAAGGCAGACTTCAGCGATATCTACTGTAATGTTGCAACTTTTACTAACTTAACTGGCACCCCCACACACAGAAAAATGTGTCACCTAATATACTAATAAATCATTTTATTTATTACTTGCAGACATGAGAGTTCTCATTGTCAAAGTGTAAAGGTGTACTGTAACCATCATCACACAAGTTTCTGTTGTGTTCCTAAAAAAAGAACTTACTTCAGTTCATCCTTGACGGTGCCCCAGTTGTGAGATCCGCTCCCACCACGCTTCTCTTCTCCTTTCAAACTACTGAAACAACATCTGCTTTAGCCAGGATCGTAACACGATCACTGCATCACAACATACACAAAGGTCTTGAGAAGACCAGATGCATTAAGAGTATTTCAAGTGATATTTAAGATATACATGAACTGGATTAAAAATATGTTACTTACGATTTGTCACTGCCACTGTGCCTATCAAATTCACGTTTTCCTCGGGAGTCAAAACCATCACTGCGACCCATGCCGCGCCCCCTGCCTCCACGGCCTCCCCTGCTGCCACCTCGTCCCCTCATTGGCCTGTCACTGATGGGCCTGGAGATGGACAACAGTCACAATCATAGGCTGACCAAGGTACAGGCTTAATCTTGTTCCCCTAATGTTTTTGGTTTGTTTTTTATACAAAATTTAAAATAAGAGCAGCACTTTTAACCAAATGCAATACAACTCTACACCTTTCACCTTAGCCTGTGATGAATAAACGTATTTTCTTTGCCCAGTTGGGGGCAGCAAAAACAAGTTTTGAATATAACATAACATGTAGGCCTGTAGTGGTTATAGAGCAACATCACCATTATAGTCACCTTTCTTTCTGGTTTTAGTTTCTAAAAACTCCTGCAGGAGTTTGAGGATGCCCTAAGCAGCTAACTATGTCTGTCTGCTGCTAAATTTTGTTTTTATCCAAACAGCTGCCTGCTGTAAAAACTGAGAATATGAGAATAAATGAAGCAGCCAAACAATGAGCTAAAACTCAGAACACTGAGGGAGAACTGCAGATACAGATACTCTCTTTAGGTTTATAAAAATACTGATTGTAGATGCCTTAAAGTTGATCTGCACTGGACGTTTTTCAGTTTCCTACATAGATTATTGTGGCAAAAAGATATATGTGTCTGCATCAGTTTGGGAAAGACTACTGAGTCTTATCATTGTAAGCAACGCCTAAACAGTTGAAGTCCCACCCCATAATGACAGCTATTTTATGAAGACAGAAGGCACCCTGTATGAAGGCATTCTACTTAGAAAATGAAGCTCACTTCTCCACTGAAAATTCACCACCCTCAGGTTTCTCGGCAGAGTCGCCAGCAGGCCTTTCGAAACGGCGAGGTGGCCGCCTATCTGCAGGCCGTCTGTCTGTTGGGGGGCGCCCTTCTCCCTGGGTGCCCTGGGGTCTGGAGCCTTCGCCCTCCGGCTTCCGGCCCATTCTCCTCATGCCAGCACCTAGGATTGAACAACAGTTGGATCAGATGACCATTAGCAATAATAGTGACAGATTGGGACCAAATGCTAGTGAGAGAAGAAGAAGTGTTTGTTGTGTTTAAGTGGAGCAAATAATTCCAATTAATGTGCAAAGGAAATTGGCCTAATTAAAAAAAAAAAAAAAACAAGACTAGAAGGCAATTTCATAACTCAGTGATCTCCGTATTCCTTACATTCACAGGGCAGTCCTGTGAATTAACACCCACACAGTGGTTTAACCCTCCATGGCATAGCTAACTGCCACTGACCCCATGTGACACAGCATGTCCCACCCATTAACTCACCAGCTACCAAAATAGAAATCCTCCACTACACAGCAGCAGCTGGTTGCACCATAATCAGCGCACCTGTCTCATCTTCTCTCATGCAAACAGATATGACCCCACTTGGCAGCCTGACATGATGATAATGGCAAACCAACAGCTCGGGAGTAGGTCAAATCCTCATATTTTAAATTAAACACAAAGAAGTTACAACATACAAATGTACTGTATTTTTTAATTAACTACACAAGATATTCTAAACACCTAAATATGAGGGTGGGGGGGCTGAGGATATAAACGTTGTGAATGCACGTCGACCGCGTGCATCGAGTCAGTATTGTGCGCCAATGGGAAGTGGCGGTTTGGAGCCTATGCTTTAACACGCCCCGCACTACAACCACGAGGTTCATCAGCCCGAGAGCAGTGCAGCGCCTAGCCCGCGAGGTCCAATCCACCTGCAAATCCGCCACGAGCGAACAATACACGGGCGTGTATTCGTTTTACGTTACTTTCATCGCCTGACGTGCTGAGCTTAACTATCTTTCGGGCTCCAGCCTTTTTAGGGGGAAAAATATAATAGACTGCTTTCAGGAAATTCTGGGTCAACTCAGCAAAAAAAAAGTGGGAGTCTTATGGAGCTTATCGTGACAAATTAAACGTTATAACCCCCGAGAATCTCCCCCGGCCGGCCAGGCTTTCGGGTTCTGCCCGCTCAACAAGGCCCATGGGGGACGAAGGGAAGCCAAAACAAGTCAGCCAGCTATCTGTTTAAGCCCCATGGATCCCGCTGCACAGCACGTTTGTGTTAATGTCATTGTTCAAGTAAATGACAGCCAGCGAGGGCACACAGCAGCCATGTGGACCTCATGTCACGGGTGCGGAGCCTGTGAATCTTTGCTAGCTAGTAAGCAAGGAGCTTAGCGTGTTAGCTCAATTTTAAGTGTCTGCTTTAACTGCACGAAACGGGAAAATATATTTTACCATCTTTCTTGAGCGGGACGGCCTGGGTCTCCTCCTTCTTGTCAACCAGCGGGGTCTTTCTGTCTTTCTGGGACTCTTTTTTAGGCTGCTTGGCAGCCTGGGCTGCAGTCTTGGCGGCACCAGGGACAGAAGCCTCCTTCTTCTTCTTCACTTCGGCCTGCTTCAGCAGCTCAAACGGATCCGACTCGTCATCAAATAACTGGTCAAATCGATTGGTTATGGCACAGCCAAAACCTTCTTGCATTTGTCCGGGCATGATGGCGCCCCTTCAGCAGGATTTTCCTCCGATTCTACGAGGCTTGGTGCGAACACTTCGCTAGGTGAAGCCACAAGATGGCTGGGAAAGGACCGTCTTCTCTTCCGGCGCGATAGACATCCGGGACGTCCGTATTGGCGCGGGTGGGGTGTGTAGTTTTTTTAGAAGAGCAACGCAGTAAATTCAGTTACTGGTTGGCAAATAAAGAAACTCGCTTACCCACAATGCCAAAGAGGCTAGTGTTGCTATCTGTAGTCTGTAAATTAAAGCGTGAGTGCCCTCATTTACACTGCGTGCTCTTGTTTTGACTTTTCGGGAAATCTCCTCGGTCCTCGAAATTGTCTTGAAAAAGCACTGTATGCTAGTTTTCACACTAATGAGGGCCCAAATATTCGATTACGTTTCTTATATACTGCTTTGCACATCTTAAAGGGAAGCAGCAGGTGCTTCTGTTAATAGAGCCTGTATAGTTGTATTGGAAAACAAAATATGGTTAAAGATGTAAAGGACATATTCAAAGTTTATTAAAGACTGACTAATCCTACACACACTGTAGACCCCTCAGAACTAGCATTCACACTACACTAGGCCCTATCCCCCATTCAAACTTGGCAAGTAACCTACTGCAAGTTTAAACAAGGCTTCACGCTTGTATTTAGAGAGGTTTATCAGCAGTGCCTGATACAGGTAATGAAAACTGCAAATGGCAAACATGGTTCAGTTTAGACTGTGATACAGGCCTACATGAAAAACAGGTTGCAGTGCTGTGGAAAAGTAATTACCCCTAAACTTATGGACTGGTTGTGCCACCTTTTGCAGTAAGAGCTGTCGATAGAGTCTTTCACATCACTGTAGAGTAATTTTGGCCCACTCTTCTTTGCAGAATAGATTTAATTCAGCCACACTGGAAGGTTTTCAAGCCTGAACAGCCTGTTAAAGGTCATGCCAAGTCCAGATTTTGACTAGGCCACTCCAAAACCTCTTCTTTCTTTCTTTTTTTTTCTTTTTTTTTTTTGGAGCCATTCAGAGGTGGACTTGCTGGTGTGTTTCGGATCATTGTCTTTTTATGAAATACTGTATTAGTTTTGGGCCAGATGTAATGGGATGCAAACCTTCCAAAAAACTTTTGTCTCATCAGTCGACAATAGTTTCCCAAAAGTCTTGGGGATCACTATGTTGTTTGGTAAATGTGAAACGAGCCTTTGTGTTTTTTTTGGTCAGCAGTGGTTTTCTCCTTAGAACTCTCCCATGGATGCCATTTTTACTGGAGTCCCAAAGCCTTAGAAATGGCTTTGTAACTATTTCCAGACTGATAGATGTCAGTGGCTTTGTTTCTCATCTGTTCTTGAGTTTCTTTAGATCATGGCACCGTGTGCTACTTCTTGAGATGTTTTAGCTTACTTCACTTTGTCAGACAGATTCTATTTAAGTGATTTCTTGATTCAGCAGGTCTGCCAGTAATCAGGCCTGAGTGTGGAACTGAGCCCAGCTTTCCAAAAAATGTGGTTCATCCCAGTTAATTAATGATTTAACCTGATTTTCCACATAGGGCCAGATAGGTTAACTTTGTTCTCTTAATAAATGAAGTCATCATTTAAAACGTGCATTTTGTATTTACTTGGGTTATCTTTGTCCAATATTAAGATTTGTTTGATCATCTGAAACACATAAGTGTGACAAGTATGCAAAAAAAAAAAAAAAAAATAGAATAAATGAGGAAGGGGCAGATAATTTTTCATAACACTATATGTGTTCTTTTCACCACCATGTTTCTGTTTCTAATATATTTTATTTGTTTTCCTGCTGAGAAATCTCGTGCATGATAAACTATTCCCACAGTAAAAGTGCCACAAAATGAAAATCTTTAACACATCATCAAATTGTGTTTGTAGTGACTGATTAAGGTATGTGTTGCATGTGATGTCAGCCTGGGATTTGTACATAAAAGTCAGCTGCAAGCCAGCACAACATCTACATCTGGTATTTTATTAAAGACATCAAGGAAAAAGTCAGATTTTTACAACATTTTCCAACAGTTTTATTGATGCACTAACACAGGTTATAGTTTTATATTTTAATCTTTAGATTTGATTAGACTTCAACTAAAAATTGTTAGTTATTCATACCTGGTTTAACATATTATATGTGGCTTAGAAAAGACACTAAACCCAAGTTTGAATGTCTCACTGATCATTGGTGGTATTTTGGGAGATGCTGGTGCTTTTATTTGACCTTAAAAAGAAAGTAAGGAGACTGCCAGCTGATAGGGTTGTTAGGGAACATTGCCCAGTGAGACTGTCAGGAAGACAAATGGCCATTTCCAATGCAATGACTTGCAAATCCTAATTTGTATTTAAATGAAAACACTAGAAAGGCAACATATCAGGTGCTGAAATTCGAATTGTATTACACATTTTAAAAAATGTCATAAAAAGGGTAAAAAGGAAGGAATTGGAAACATTGTACAACCCCAGCTTCAAAAAAGCCGGGATACCGTATAAAATGTAAATAAGAACAGAATGCAGTGATTGGTGAATCTCATAAACCCATATTTTGATCACAATAGAACACAGAAAACATCCAATGATTAAAGTGAGAAAATTTACCATTTTAAGAAAAATATTTGATTTTGATGGCAGCATGACATCTGGATCCTCTTTGTTGCATTTTTCATTTTATGATGCCCCAAATGATTTCAGCTGGTGAAAGGTCTGGACTGCAGGCAGGCCAGTTCAGCACTCAGACTTGTCTACTATGAAGCTATGCTGTTGTAATAGATGCAGTATGCAGTTTAGTTTTATTTTGCTGAAATATGCAAGCCCTTCCCTGAAGAAGATGGCCGCATAAAACCTGTATATGCCTTTCAACATTGTTGGTGCCTTCAACATTTGTTGTCTTTGTGCTATTTTCATTAAAAAGGTGGCTGAACTGATCTGTAACCTACTGTACTTTTGTTTGTGTTTATAATTTACAGGTGCTATTTGGAAAGTGGGTTGTACTTCATTCATGAATATCAGACATAACCTATAGGCACCAAAGAAATATTAAATATTTATATGTGCAGTATTGCCATTGGTTGGAATGGCAACCAAACACAAAACAAGGCTTTAAAAAAACCACACTGTTGTTATGAGAAGCAGCATTTAGCTTGATGTTGTTGCCTCTGCTGAGAGCCTCCGTAGCTATCTCACGACTTTGAACGGAATCATCTGTTTTCTGTGTCTGTCTCGCGTTACGGAGTGGTCCAGCCCCCGACGGTGATGCTACTTTCACTGACTGTCCCCTCCCGAGCAGACTTTCGGTAGTCTGCCTGGTAATCCTGTATATGCGCAAAATGACGTCTCCAGTCACCAAAGCGATGATAGAGGCTTACGCGCTCATGATTATGGTCATGGGCACGTTTTTCGTGTATTTCTGCGGGATGGTTTGGGCTTTTTGCAACCCGAAATTGAGCGGAGCAGAGGAGGAATGCGAGACTGGAAAAGAAACAGCGGACCACGGAGATGACTGCTGGGTTTCCGCCCCGGATCCTCCGGCGGTGTATTTCAAGAGCGCTTGTGCGCACCTGCCGGCACCGCCGTACACCTCTGAGAGGCTTACACAAAGTACTTACATCAACTTTTGGGAAGACACAGATAGTCTACTGTCAGACTGCACGGCATTTTGCCGTGAAGATCACGGGATTAACAACCAGATTGGAGAAAGTCCTCCTGGAATGCATAGTGGTATACAGTCAGTTCCTGCGTATTTATAAAACTGTTTTAATAGATCATAATAATTTGCAAAGTCTCGTGAATAGGAATTAGTGGAAGATGCTATGCTCATTTATTGTAAAATCAAACTATAAAACTATTACAACATGCATACCACTCATCAGTTCCCACTTTAAATTCAGGCTGGACTGTTGCTCTGACAGTTAGAGCACATGATCCTTCCAGGAGACCCGTGAGACAGGAATAAAATCCTTTCCATCCAGAAGTGTGTGATATGCATCAAAATGATCCTGCAGGATTTGGGGGATCATGATGGGATTCCTTTTGTTCGTCTTTCAGTTTCTTCCTCACTTCACTTTCTAGCTGCAGCAATTTCTCATACAAAGACTCTGATGTCTCCAAATCAATGTCCATCTGTGAAGAGAAAAAGAAGAAACTGAATGGTAACTCTTTTACTGACTGTTTAAACCGAATATGATGTTAAATTTGACCTGTCGTACCTTACAGGCCTGTGTGTAGCTGTTTCCCATCCCAGACGTTAAGCTGTGATACTTTGCATATGGGTCCAGTGACTCAGGCTTTTGCTTAAACAACCAAAACTGAATAGAAGCACAGAAACCAGAACATGACTTTCTTCTGAACTGTGTGTGGAAGTGTGAATTTCTCTTTTACTTACCAGGGCTTCAGCTCCATTTTGAGGCGTCAATGTGAAAGTGTTTGTGAACATTCTTATCTGTGAGTTTGAAAGAAAGACATGCCTCAGACAGAGCCAAACACCCAGCACTACATTTGCAATAGCTGTGCAACTTACAAGCCAGAAGACAGGCATAAGCAGAGTCCAGAGGAAGGCTGGGAAGGATGGCAGGATGTTGTAGGTCAGATTGGTCATCACAAAACCAGGACAAATGACAGATGAGTACAAACCCTGGAAATAGAAGAGCAACAGGGTCACAAAATTTAAAAAGATATTTCATTTCTGGTGTGAGTCATACATGATCTGTATGAGCTGACCTGTTTATTGTAGTGTGTATTGAGTGCCAGGCTGAGCAAATCAGAGCCATATTTAGAAGAGCTGTAAGGCTGAGTGCCTTTTTTATGTTGAATGTCTTCAAGACTAAAGGCTGAACGATGAGAATTACTAGAGGAGGTCCAGATCAGTTGGGAGGTCCGGCCTGCATGGCACAGGATCGGCTCCAGCTCCCTGACCTTTGCCATAATAGAGCAGAACACAACATTAGACAAAGATAAAATGAACATTTGTTTCCACTGCAGTTTGTCCAGAAACTGGACAGCATAAGGTCAACCGCTCACTTCAAAAAAATAAAATTAAACTTAATTAAAGGTAACTGGTTGAACTATGTGAGAACAGGTGAAAATTATTGTATCTGCATGTACTTAAACACATCTGTCTATTAAACTGAATGCTTATACACAGCACTAAAACCAAATAATGTTATGTCGTCACCTTCAGGCTACCTAAACAGCTCAAACTAAACAGTACAGTGGACCCTTGGATCTGGATTGTTTTAGTCCAGTGGATCTGAGGGTGAGACCTCCGTGGAATGGGCCTGTTCTGGTTCTCGATCTTGAAGGCCCTGTAAAAGCCTTTGATTCTGTTCCTTGAGCCATTCCTGAGCATTTTTTGGGTGTGATGAGGCACACTGTCCTACTGGGGAAGACCAGTTATGTTAATGGGTGTCATTGTTGGGTCTGTTTGGTCTACAAAAACCTTTATGTGGGAGGTATGTGCCAAGATAACATCCACATAAAGACTAGATTATACTACCACATTATACTAGATTATAATATTTTTATAATATTTTTATTTTCATTTTAGAGAGTTTGATTTTCTGTTACATGGCACTGAACAGGAGTGGCCCTCCAATCTCATTGTACATCCTGTATAATGACAATAAAGGCATTCTATTCTATTCTATTCACATAAATGCCAGCCCCAAATCATTCTTATTCCCTTTGCCTGTCAGGGGTTTTAATGTTGGTGGCTAATGAGTGTAGATGTTGAACAGCGTGAGTGTTTTAAGAAGATCCTACCAAAAATATTACGTCTAAAGTTAAAGGTGAACATTTTTCTTGACAGCAGCACAGGCTGTTTTAATTCTTGAAAGTCTAAACAAGTACTTTGAAAAAGGTTATTTTGATGGCAGCTTAATACAAGTCTGAATTTAGCTGTAAATGCAAAGGGAGCAGAATATTACCCTCAGTGACCTTATGGCTAGAACAGTACGTGTTGTTAATTTTTAATGAGCATAGTTGCTAAGTGACAAACAGATCCAGTATCCCTTATATTTGTTTCATCAAGGACAAAGAATCACTCTCCCTGCAGAAAACTAGAGGAAGCACACCTTTGCACCATGTTTGATGTGCAGATCAGTCTAAAAAACGATTATTCAAACAACAAAGACTCACTAGAAGAAAGTGACCAAAGAGATTGGTCACAAAAACTTCCTGCAGGCCATCAGGGGTGACACCATCCTGCTGTGTCAGAATCCCCTCACCAGTGGAAAACATTGTGATGACATTTCTGCAATATAGGTGTTACAGAAATTTGAAGCAAAAGAAATGCAGCGTGGGACACAGGTGAAGATATTGAAATATATAGTTACCAGTTTACCTGGAGAAGAGGCCTCTGAAAAAGGCTTTTACATCAAACTGTGGGTTTGGCATGATCCCTGCATTCAGGTAAAGGTAGTCCAGCCGGTCATACCTGCAGATAACAAACTGTGGCTGTACATTGCACACAAAGAACTACCACCTTAATTGGTCATCAGTGACGATTTATCAAGTGTTTCATTACAGATTTGATTTTTATCTTGCTGAGTTCATCCTCTCACCTCCGTTTGACCTCCTGTGCAGCACTGATGACGGAGGAGATGCTGCTGGTGTCCATCTGCAGCAGGGCCACGTGGGCTGTGGGGTGAGAGGTGAGGAGAGCCGAGCGGGCACCTTCAGCCCTGCGCAGGTTCCTGCAGGCCAGACAAAGCTGGAGACCCTCTGTGTCCAGTGAGAGGAGACGCTCACACAGTCCCAGGCCAATGCCACTGCAGGGAAACCCATATGTTGTGTTACTTTTACTACTACTACTACTACTACTACTACTACTACTGTGTATTCACAGGAATCAGTTAATTGCAAAATCACATTAAGTCAGTCATTCTTGAAATATCTAGAATCCCTTTAAAAAGAGATTTTAAAAGCCAAATAACTTAGTAGTATTAAGTTCGCTGAACATGTGACTCATTTCCATCTTGACAATTTAAGAAACAAATACAGTAATTACCTATTAGCTCCTGTTACCAAAACCACCGTATTCATCTTTTTAAATCCAAACTGGCAACAAAGAAAACTCTGGGTTTTTTTCATTCAACAAGTCCTGTGTAGAGTTCCTAGGAATGGTTTCCTCTTCTGTGAAGTCACCCAGTGTTCACACAGAATGCTTTGATTGGATACTGTAGCAGCTCAGCCAATGACAGCCTGATGCTGATCAGCCAATGAGAGCCTGATGCTGATCAGCTGATCAGCTTTATGGACAGCCCACTCAGACACAGCATGAAATATTTAGTTCTGCTCATGAATAAGACAAAAGCTCTCAAAGAGATAAAATTCCCAGTTTAATTTTTATTTAATGAACAACTTTTGCTTACAGAAATATATAAAACATTCTCACTGAAACATTTGAGTACAAACATGAAATGAATCTCAGCATATTAGGACTTTGTAGGGCTACATTTCTGCCCCCAGCTCCTTTCAAACGTGGAGTGGATTAAGAATGCCGTGAAAAAGTGTCTTTATCCTGTGAAAGTAATCACAAGCTTCATACATTGATCTTAAAGTCAAATGACATATTTAATTTGAATATCTTTGTAGGTTCTCAGTCATCCGGGTTATGGTAGTCTCTGGAGCTTGAAAAAAAAAGCAACTGGAATTCTTTCTCGAAGACGTTTCACCTCTCTGAGGTCCATCCTCACCAAGGTGAGAAAAAAAAAAAAGGCCAATAAGTGGTTTCAGGTGAAAGCACTGTGAGACTTCACCCCTCTCTATCAAGTGACCTGTTAAGGTCACCTGAAGAAAGGTGTGAGTCGGAGACAGTTGCCATCGTGATCCACCATCTCTGCTCAGTAATTGTTGTTTATACCTTGGTGTCTATAATATGTGCATGAACAATAACGGGTCAATGAACACCACCGAGGGACAACCTCCACTGGGTTTAAATAACTGGGAGTCTCCACCAATTGGTTTTAGAACTGAAGAAGCCTTTCAAGCTCCAGAGACTCATTTTGTAGAACTTCTTTGCCCTGACGAGTATAAATTGAAAACACAATGCCTTGAGCATCTTTAATTTACAATGAGGAACAAAGGCCGGAGAAAATAAAGCCTGTAAACACAGTAAAAGCGTCTGAAACTTCGGTGTGTAGGATGGGCTTCAAACAATAAGAGTTCAGAAAACAAAGCGCACAGACTTATGCCAAATGGAAAATGAATCAAAGAGGAAAAAGTACATTAACAGAAGAAGAAAAATGACTGCAGATAACTGAACCTGTCGATGACGGGTCAGTTTTTAGTTTTTATTTGCTTGTATAAACTACTGTGTGTGTAAGCGTTCAGTCATAGGCATCCTGTGGTTCTAATCAAACACACCATTTAGGATGAATATCCACATTTCATCTGCTTTCAATAAAAGACTTGTTTTCTTTTGAACTTCAACATCCCCAGCACACTCACTAACATCTTTCTAATGACGCAGACTGTAAACACATACTGTTGAACCAACACGGCCCGGATTCCTGATAAGAATCGTTCAATATCTCATCAATTATCAATCAGAATGGTATAGCGCTTAGTGTATGATCAACCCAACAGTTTGCAGCAGGATAAAAGATAATGTATGAATCCAAAATGTAACCTAGGAGATTTACTGCATTAAATCAAAAATGATACTCCAAATGAAGAGCATAGCAATATACAAATATATAAACAAAACAAACAGAGCAAATGCACATGAACATATAAATACTAATACAAAATACGGGTATTTGATTTAGACTTACCTGTTGAAAATACAGAGTCATATACATTTCATGTTGAAACCACTGCAAGGAGATTTAACAGATATTTCCTTGTTATTCTTGTTACTCTAAATGTGTGGAGATTAGATACTTGAGATATGATGAACTGTAACAGTGATGGCTTTTCTGCACTTTCCTCCTCTACATTCAAGCAGTCTTCCAAGAGAAAACACCAGAAATTTCAGTTGCATATGTTTTGTTAATAAGAAAATTGCTGTAATGTGAGAAATTTAAACCAACATTAACAAATGTGTTTTCAAAAGTGCCGAATGTCACTTGCTACATTAAGTCACGGCTTCACTAACACAAGTCAGAGCCTTAGGTCATGTCCTTAAACATATTTGAGGGATGAAACATGGTGGTTTTTCTAAGAATATTTCTATGTCTATAAAACATTTTAGCCAACGTGCTTGTACTAATAAATGACACACTCAGTGTTTTTGATAGTCCGTAGTGCCCCCAACCCTGTTTCTCTACCGAGACAAGCTTAAACCTGGATTGTGTCTGCTGTTATTGTTGTCTTTTTTACTTTCTTCCAGAGATGAGCAGACTGGGAATTACTGTCTTAAACACTGCACTGGCTTAAGATTGCATTTCCAAGAGGGCCCTGTGTATTTCCAGGAAGGAGGGCCGTTCCTTTGTGTTCCTCCTCCAGCAGCTCAGCATGATCTTGTAGAGCGAGTCCGGGCACAGCACAGGCTGAGGCAGGTAGATCTGCACAATATGGATCAAGAAACAAAGTCAGGGATTCAGCAGAGTTTACTGTTTTTTTGCATTTTGGAAAACCTGTTTTATTTAATTGAAAAATAAAATTTATTGAGCAACTGCCAGTTTGGGTTCAGAGCACATAGGTCTACTTTAATGGCTGTAATGCAACTAGTAGAACTTTATGGTTAACAATAAATACACTGCAGGGGTTTTTGATTGACTAACTGTTTGAAATTACATTTGTAATGTGTTGTAAAGTTGTTTAAATTCACTTCATTTGCTGATGATGCTCATTTATATTGCTCTGGGAAAAGTTTAGAGCAGCTTTTGAATGCAGTGGAATGCAATGGAAATTTTAAATAAATAAAATATAGCATAAATAAATTTCCTAATATTTAGTAACAGCCAAATAAAAAAGTTAAGTCAAATTTATGATTTATGAATGATGCTGAAATAGGCGTAATATTTAGACTATAAATTAATGGTTTGGTAGTGTAGTGGGTAAAACATTTGCCTAACATGCTAGAGATCCCTGGTGCAAGACCACAAGGAGACAAATCGCTGGGAGAGTTGCGTCAGGAAAGATATCTGATGTAAAAATCTGCCACAGATCAAATATGTGGCTTCATCTGCTGTAGTGATCCCCTGTGAGTAAGGGAGCAGCTGAAAGAAGCTTCATAACTGACTGTAAATTATGTTGGGAGCCTCACAATGTGAAAAAAAAAAGATATGTCGAAACCATTATACATACTAAATCATTCTCTAGTAGCACCATACGTGAGCAGCTGTGTGGTGGTATGGGTATTTTTTTTTTTTTTTTTTTTGGTCTTTGTTTTTGTGAAATCTACCTAAAAAAAAAAAAAAGTTTCCATTTAGAATATGTTGTATGGAAAAAGGGTGGGTCTAATAAGCTAAAGTCATTAATTTGTGTTCTTCCCATTTAATTACATTTTTTGTTGTCAACATTCTTATTTTTTGTTCTGTTTTTTAAAAAATGGTAATAATGACCCAAAATAAATAAATAAAGTTTGACAAAATGCTTCTATCAGCACTCACCTGTCGTTTCTGGTCCCTGAAAAACTCTCCTGTGTTTTCTATCACCTGCTCATCAGTGAGCTGAGAGTAGGGTTGTTCCTTGCAGAAGTTTAGTATCTCCCACAGGGTCACCCCAAAGGCCCACATGTCACTGGCTGTGGTGAACTTCCCCTACAAAGCAGAAGATTGTGAAGATTTTTTTTCTTTCTGCAAACACACTGCTTAAATTCTAAAGTTACAAAATAATCACTGCTAACAAACTGACAGGTAATTTAAGTTTTTACTGTTAACCTACAGCAATTACAATAAAGAATGTTTACTAATTAATAATTGGCTTGAAAACTATCTGATTATGATCTAGATCTGGGGTGGGCAAACTACAGCCCGTGGGCCACACCCGGCCCATTGGTCTTTTTAATCCGGCCCGCCAAAGATGGGTACAGAATTGCCCAAATCAAATCGTATCATAATTATGACTGATGTCGAGGATTCTGAGAATTGCTACAACACAACTAACACCAGACTTCGATGCAGTGGCAAAAACAACACTCTTCCCACTAAATTTAAATGTAAGTATTAACACTGTAATGCCTTTTTATGTTTATGATTGATATGTATGCATCTGGTGCTGGCCACAATTTCCTAGTAATGGTTATTATAAAGTGTTATTATTGCAGGAACTATGAATACAAACAAAAGTCCTCACCAGCAGGATGCTCTCCCATGACATCCAGCGTATAGGCAGCACTGCTCTGCCCTGGATCCGGTAGTAGTCCCCACTGTACAGGTTTCTGCTCATTCCAAAGTCAGCTATCTTTATTGTATACTTTTTGCCCACCAGGCAGTTTCGTGTGGCCAAGTCTCGATGAACAAAGTTTAGAGAGGACAGGTACTTCATCCCCGAGGCTATCTGAGTGGCCATGTAGCAGAGATTACTAAAGCTGGAGAGGAGAGAGGACAAATAATCATGTAATCTGCTGGAAAGTCACATTTTATATATTTGCATACATCAGCCACATTCTCACCTGACAGTAGGCGCATTGCTAAGCTGAGCAAGCTGTCCCTCTGGTTTGTGGCGGGACAGAAACTGGTTGAGATCTCCGTTCTCCATGTACTCTGTGATCATGCAGAGAGGGTCGCTGTAGATGCACACAGCTAGCAGGCGAATGATGTTGGGGTCCTTCAAACGTGACATGATCTTTATTTCTTTAAGGAAGTCGTTCCTTCAAATAGAAAACAATTTGCAAGGTGAAAGTGAGAAATATCAAAACTTCATGTGTGTGCTTACAAATTTATTTCATTTAAAGGGTCAGACGCCAAACCTTGCATTTTTGTTGGCATCTGAACGGAGCATCTTCACGGCCACTAAGACGGGCTGGTCTTCTGCGATGTCAAACAAAAACTCTTTATTCATAAACTCCTGCATTCCTTCTGCTTCACACAAGTGCACCTAAAAGAGAAAGCGAAAGATGGGAGAGAGTGAGATTCAAGGCTTAACCTGCACTTCATCCCAATCAAACTGCAGCTGTAAGAATCACGCCAGGAGCTCACACCTCTCCGAACTGGCCTTCTCCAAGCTTCTCTTTAAATGTGAGCAGTTTTCGTGGGAACTCCTCCACAGCAACATCCTTCCCTGACAAGAGGTCCATAGTTACTGCAGGGATGGCATATGTGTTGCTTCCAGTTACACCTTGTAGGTTTACAATGTCTGCCTCTGCATAGTGAGGGACGCCATCTTGGACTGCAGTAGAGGCGATGGATTTAGAAGCAGAAGTGCTGGTTGAACCTGAAAGGCAACACGAGATGTGGCCACTATAAATCAGCGCATACAAACTCAAATACATTTGAATATGTAAGTAGCTGTTTCTGTGTTTACTTACTGGATTCTTCTGATCTCTGTGAAAACTCCGGCAGCTTACTTATGAGGCGCGATGGTTCCTGATAGTCTGAACCGAGAGGAAAGATGTGCTCATAGGTTGAATTAGGCTCCTGTTCATTGGTTGTGTTTGATTGGTTGTGGCTGTGGTTGTAGCCCAATGTCTCACTCTGTATTGACAAACTAGCAGTTAGTTCATCATCCAGCATCTGACGAGAAGCCTAAAATAAAGAATGTTGGAGTGAAGAAACAGAACTGACCATCTCTGAAAAGAAATCTTTAGTTGAAAGGCACAAATGATGAGCTCACCTTTTCCAGCATCTTCTGCCACACTTGCCTCCACAACATGATGACAATAATGGCAACAAGGATAAAGATGATGGCTACTAAGCATCCAATAAGAATGCGGGTGTTGCTGTCATCTACTTTGTGTGTGGGGTCATCTTCAGCTGAGAAACAGAGAGAGACAAGAGTTGAAGATCTCGAAGAGGGTGTACTCTTGCAGACCTGTTATTGTGCATGATGTCGTCATCAACGGGATTCAGACCCCTTGCCAATATTATTACACCATGTGTTTTCCACATAGTTATCAAGTCATAAGATGTGCAGAAATCTCTATTACATATTATTTACATAGATAATTTTTCGACATAATGTTGGTAATATTCAGTAGGGGTTCTGTCTGGTTCACGTGTGCTTAATTTTGTAACATTTCCATTTAGGACACAACATATCTAAACCCTGCTTGGATCAGACATTCAAATGAAACATGGAGGATGCAGGAAAAAACTCAATTGACCTTCTTCAATTATTTAAATAAGAAAACAGCAAAGATACATTAATAACTTAAACCGTTTGCATGCTGTGTTGCTGCATTTACTATCATTGCCAAATGCTCAGACAAAGGCTGCTGAGTATGCCACAGAATTTGCAACTAACAGGTGTATTATTAGTATATCCTGGGTGAGTGCTGCAATCACTAACCTGGTGGTGTGTTAGATGTTTGCCCTGTGTTGGGTGGAGCCAGGGTTGTGTTGTACATGGCTGTATCTGAAAGGGCAGATGGCACAGAGCTGATCAGAAATGATCTGAGTTTGCAACTTTTTATTAAAGCAACGTGATGAAAAAAAAAAAAAGTAGCATTTAGCATGTTCGCACACTGGCAAGAGAAGGAGGTGGTGCCCTCAAACACCAGGGTCTGTTTGCAGAAGCCAAATGAGGGGCAGCCAATCAGAAGAAAGTGGGCTTTTGTGAAAGGAGGCCTTAAAGAGAGGCGCTAAAGCTGCTTGTTTCAGACAGTGGATCAAATAAAGGGCTGCAAAAAATTCCACTATAAGATCTCAATATGAGATAAATATTTTTTTAAAACCTTTGAATCATACAAGAAAAAAATACAAAAACAAGAATAAAAACATGGAGCTCGGAATGACCATGATAGGGCCACTGTACAGTGTAAACCTAAACTAAATATATAACAGACCAGCAAAGAGCATCACACAGCTCTCCAGTATGTACCTGACTGGAAGGTGATCTCGCTGAACAACATCCAGGCATCAGCAAAATAGAACTGGCACTTGATGGCGCTGGCCATGTGATTGGCCAAGCTGACAATGACGAAGCGGGCGCTGGGATTCTTCTCGTCCACCACTGGGCTGAAGGAAAGCGGTGTGGTCTCCCAGTCTGAGTCAGAGCGGAAGTAACAAACCACCTGGCGGAAGGCCTTGACATGCCTAGAGAACATGTTGCTGCAGTGGACCTGGACAGAAAAGAAAGACACCTGGTGAGATGCGTGGAGCCAAACAGCAGCGGACAATTTCAGCTTGTTTGATCATGACCCTCACCTTCATCGTGGTAAAGTTTCGTATACGGTCAAACTCAAACATTATTTCCACAAATCCATTTGGGAAGCTCTCATTGTTCCAGCCCACGTAATCATAGCCTGGCCATCCATTGGGGTCATGACTCACAGTAAAATTGTCCAAGCCACAGACGCCATCAGTCAGCTGGCCCAAGCCTTCTGTCATACTGAGAAACAGGAAGGCAGAGTGTGCTTAGTACTCTGACCTTATATTTTATGGACCATCATACTCAGAGTAACTATTACTATAACTGGTTACTACAAACACAAGTTGAAGCAACACTGTTTCACTACATTTGGCAGAGAGATTGAAACATTTGGGGAAGAGGTCAGAGTTCATTAATTCAGAGGAAATTCCACTACATCCAAAGATATTTGTGTTTGAGTTTTATCCAAGAGGACATAACAATAACAATTAAAAAATATATATATTAATGAATCTTCAGTGTATAATATCAATATTTTTTTATTTAAAAAAAAAAGATACAACTTTGTTTTGGAGTGAAAACTGTTACATATGGGATAAGACAAATTATATCACAAGGTACAACTGATAATTATATTTAAAGGACAAAAAAACTGAACATGTTTAGTAACTGTTTTAGAGCTTTATAAAGGATTTTAATTTTACAGTAAGTCAGTCAGAATAACAGTTTGCTGTATATTTCTGTTTTTGGTTAAAGAACAATTAAAATATATTGTTTAAAAAAAGAGCAAAAACATAAACCAAGGTTTAGGGTCTCTTTTTGAACCTTGTAAAAGCTCCAAATGAGAGTCCATCTGAAAAGATGCTTGTTGTGAACCATGCTGTTTTAATTTTGTTGTATTTTCACTTGAGGGCAGGGTTATTTTTTAAAATAGTTTTTACAATACGTCAGAATTTTAACATTTTGTTTACTTTCCTCTAAAGGACATTTTTGTTTTGGAGAACAGAGGATCGCCTTGTTTCAATTAAGAGGAGCAAATTATTCTTTTATTCTTCTTTTTGTCATATTTGGTATATTTTTGTCTCTTTGTGTGTTTTTCTAATTAACCAACAAATAAATCAAATACACAAATAAAGGTATTGTGAAGTGTCCGATCCTGAAAATGTGAGGAACGTGGTTTCTGCTGTCAATCCAACACTAGGCGGCAGCATTACCAAACTCTTGTCTGTCGTTGGCTTTGAGCTTTAATATTGTGTTATTTTCTTTTCCCTTTTTCCATGATAGAGGAAAAGAAGTTGGAGGACATGGAGGACATTATTCACCGTAGCATAACCCAAACACAAATGTCAACAAAACATCCTGATTGGTTCATTCTGGTTTTGAAACTGTGTGAGCAGGGTTGACTCAGTTATTCCCATGAGGTATTGCCTAACAGTAAACCACCATAACCCACTCACCACTGTCTGTCTTTGCTTTCACCATAGAAACTGGACAATAACAAGGCTGGGGGGGAATGAGAGGAAGGATGTTGGGTGATGTGTGATGAAAAAAAATGGCAAAAAGATGATTAAACACACCTGTAGATGATAGCTCCGTCATAGACAGAGTCGTTGAGATAAACAGGGTAATTAGGTAAGTTCATCCGCCCTCCCACAGGAGCGTTGTATGAAACAAGGCCATCTGTAAAGCAAAGATTTATTCTTTTTTAAAAAACCCACAAAGTTTGCTTTACATTGTCGTTCAGATTTTTACCAAAATATCAAGCGTCACAAGGGATGAGTGGAATTTTCCACTTAAGTAGCAGTAATAGTCCTCAACAAAGCACCAGAACATGAAAACAAAGAATGTAAATGTAATCATTGGCAGCGGTGTGGCAGACACAGGGTGGTGTGGCCATGCGTTGCCATGTCCTGAGAAAAGATGGATTTAAAGGAAGGACAAGGACCAAAATTGATTAAACCGCACTTTTATTTTAAGACACCCCCCTTAAAGCTTCTAACAAGCGGGAGGTAAAGTGTTTTTTTAGAAAACAGTTACTTTCATGTTTGCTTTTCTTTGTCTTTGATTACATTTCAGTTTCACCACGTCAAATTATTTAGAAATGTGATAGTTTCATACATATGCTTTAAGTTAGCAAAACAACCTGCTCACATGACCCATGAAGTCTGCCTCACCGACTTTTCAAAGTCTGCAAATGTTTCACAGAGACCCATTTTTCATCATTCTGACTGTGTACTCTACCACAACAGACTTGATGTAAACAACTGCGTAAAAAAAATGGCTGCAATTCCTCAAAGGTTCATGCAGTATTATACTTCAGTCCCTTTAGTTAAAGCTGAAATTTACAGAAGGAACTGCATTAATTAACCAGCTTTTTACAGATGCATTAGTTAAATCCATTCATTTTAATTAAGGTTGTGTGCACAAAAGCAAAAGAACCCCAAGGGGTCACAAAATAATGCATCCTGACAACTTCACCATTTTAAAAGTTGGTTTTGAGCATGAATTTTTACATAATATTTCAGGAAGCAGTGACAGAGAAAAAGTACTTTTTTCCCACCAGTAAATAAAAAAGTTCCAACTAAAGGGAATAAAGTGTCTCTAAAATAGACATTCATTATTTTGCTTGTGGTATAATTATTATGGACACCAGTGTTATTGAAAAACACGGCCCTGCCTGTCATTAAAAGGTGAGAGATAATCAGCTGATCCTCTCTATCTTTATGGGCTCAAAGGTGAGAAGGATTTGTTGCTTCAGCTCAGGTGTTGAATTACCTTTGCATTTCCTTGCTCTTTATTCATTACATGTCTCATTTGTCTGTCTGCATGGTTTTCCCTTCCACCTGAACCACTACTTACCCAGCCATTCACAGCCATAGAGCTCCACTCGCATGCAGACGTTCATGGAGTGGTCTGTGACAGGCATGAAGCGAACAAAGCGAGCAATGATGGGCGGCTCGAGGTCTTTGAGGACGATGTCATAGGCATTTCTGTTTCCCTCGATCACCTGCAGGTCAAACAAACACACTGTGAAGCCACTGTGTTGAGGCTGACGGAGATCGCAGATAACAAAGCCATAAAATTAACAATCAAAAAGTAACTTTATCATTTGTCATAAAGGTTGAAATAGATACAGCATCCAAGCCAGAGAAAACCTTCAGTTTCACCAGAGCTACTGCAGAGGACAAACTCACCTGCTTGCCCTGCCTGTTTCTCCACGAGATCCAGCGGCTCCCATCACGACTGTACTTGATCTTGTACATCTGGGCAAACTCATTCCCAATGCCTCCTGCGTGGCGTCCTTGGGTTCCCACAAGTGTGATGAAGTGGAGGGAGCGCAGATCAATCTGAAGGAACTCCTTCAGGTTGTCTGGCTCCACTGTTATCTCCGGACACCACGCGCCATCACCCTCCTCAAAGTCCAACCTGGACAGAGAGAAAGGGAAGGAGAGAGGAGGACAAATAATGGTGGATGTACACGTTAGAATCACAGCAGGAAAGCAAAAAGGGCAATGGAGCAGAAAAATTAGGACAGGATGGAGAAGAAAAAGGTGAGAGGAAAGTAGAAGTGAGTCCAGTGTTGAATTTCAGCTCTTAAAGTCTGCTATGAAAACACTTTGGTGAAAGACTGCATCGTAAATTCATCTTAAAAGTGTTAATTTTGGGAATGGGGCTGGCACGGGAGCAAGAAGGAACTGGGCAAGACTGAAACTACAGCCAGGATGGATGGGGAAAGTATATTACATCATTATCCTGATACTTACTGAAGGCCACCCAAGTTCTACAGTAGACACACACAGAGACACACATACTTAATCATGTGGCTGTAGGTTAGAACTGATACCCCAGTCTGTGGTTGACTGCAAATAAACAGGCACGGGCACCTTGCAGGATAAACCACCCATACACACACACATACACACACACACTTATTCTCAGGGTAAACATGCTCTGAAACACGTGTGTGAGAGTTTGCAGAGTGAGACCTACCTGCCATATCGAGCAGCGGTGGTGTCAGACCACTGGCTGGAAGCAGAGATGTCCTCGTCCTGTATCTGTCCTCCAGACATCCCCAGAGGATACCGACACACACCTGAAGCACCACAGCATGCATCAATAAAATCACAGATATGTAAGGAGACGAACAATGTACCCTGATTTCTTCTTAAACAAACACTACTGAGCCAGTGGAGGGGGGTGGGGGGTGGTTATGGGGTTACTGATTACAAGTGCTGCTGTCAGTGAGAAGCTTTTTCTGTTTACTAGCACTACTGAAAGACGTAATTCTCCTTTAACTTACTGTGAGTCCACTTTTGACCATGCACTTATGGAAAGGCCAGAATTACGCAGTAGCCTTTTGGTTATGACACAGGAAAAAATGATTTTTCTCTTGGTTTCCTTTCTCTGACCATTAAAATTCTGATGAAGGAAAAATGGCAACCAGATTGGTTAATATTACACAGCTTGAAATGTTGGCAGCAGTGGAAAGTAACTCAATTTAATCAACTACTTTAGTCATGAAACATTTGCAATTTACCACTTTATGTAATTGTGTTTATCTACAGTGAAATACTG
Source organism: Archocentrus centrarchus (assembly GCF_007364275.1). Classification (NCBI taxonomy): domain Eukaryota; kingdom Metazoa; phylum Chordata; class Actinopteri; order Cichliformes; family Cichlidae; genus Archocentrus; species Archocentrus centrarchus. Next base: position 26,402,901 of record NC_044349.1, on the reverse strand, counting down.
TATTTTTGACACCACAGCAGTTGTTTGATGTCTTTAGTTGCAACTTATTTTGTTGTGGGCCCTGGGCCTTTAGGTTTTTTGAGTTCATGGTTCCTTTTGTTTTGAGCATGATTCATGTTTGGGTTTTGTTACTGGTTTCTAAAATTTAGGTTGTCGGTATTCTTAATGTTTTATTTATTATACCTTCCTGGTGGTCCATATACACATTTAGCCCAACTTTTGAGTTAGGTTATCTTTTGGATAAGGGTTTCTGTTTGTCCAGGATCTAGTTAGTACTTTGTTTTCTATTCATAGAGTTGTTGTTTTAATTACCTTTGCTTAACAGTCTTGCTTATTTTCTGATGCTTTATATGGGCTCTTTATGGTCTATTTTCTAGTTTATTTGTTGAGTCTTAGATCACCATTGATTTCCAAGGAGTTTATTTTTAGTTAGCTCCTTTTCTGTCCCTCGATTAGTCTTGACTCTGTGTTTGTCTCTCAGTTTTTTGTCTTTTGTCCCTGTCTTCCCGTATCATCTTTGCCAAGTTAATCTTGTTTCACCGGTTAGTTTTATTTCCTGTCTCATTTCATGTTTTATTTTGGTAGGCCTTTGGCCTTGTCTAGTGTTACTTCCCTTGCTTATTGTCTTGATTGGTTTCAGCTGTGTCTAGTCCCCTACCTGTTTCCTCTTCCCTCATTATATTGTGTCAGCCTTCCTTTGTCTTTTGTCATGTTGTCTGCTTAGCTGTGTATTCCCTGAACTTGAACTTGTGTTCTAAGAGATTTTTTTGGCTATTTGGATTTCCTGACGTTGTTCATTTAGAATACTTGGATTTGTAATTCTATGTGTGTGTGTGTGTGTGTGTGTGTGTGTGTGTGTTTTTAACTTAAATATCTGACTTTGAATGTATAATCTGACTAACTGTGACAGATGGCAGTGGTCCAGCGTGATTATGTCCCCATCCATTGGGTGCAAGGGTGTCATGCAACACATGCTATGGCCTTTGCAGTCAACAAAGGTTAACCAAACTGAACACCCACAGGACATTTGGGGCCGGTGACAGTACTTTTGACCACTGCCATAAAAACACCAAATGGCAGAACATAAATGTTGTTCCAAACTTCCACTAGAGCCGCCCACCACCTTGCTAAGACACTCTTGGTTGGGTTTTCTTTTTGTTTGTCATCCATCTTTATCACTCCTTTCAAAAACAAACTCCATCTACAGACGGTTAGCTTTAAAAAAAAAATACTAGTACATAACAACCACACTATATCTTCTTGTTAAAAAGATGCAAACCAATAATAATAAAAAATTTAAAAAATCAGCACAGCTGGGCTTTTCTGGAGCTCCTCAGTTCATCCACTGTTTGAAAAGACTGTCGTCTGATTGGCTGCCCCTCACAAACAGAAGGTTTGGACAGCAGATGTGTGGGACTGCTGTGTTCTCAACTGACACACAGAGCCAAGAATAGAAAAAAAACTGTTTAAGCATTTAGGAAAGTCTAAAGCCTTTTGTACATAGGCTTACCTCATCTGAAACATTGCCAGTGTTTAATATGACATTTATCACTGTAACAATATATATGAGTGAAATGAGAAAAAACTATAATAGATCTGCTTTAAGGAGACTTTGCTAAGCTACTCATCTCTTAGCCGTGGCTTTTTATGCAGTAGAATATGTGGTATCAATAATCTAATCTAACTTTTTCCAATTTTCTATTCATCAAGCATGAATTTTCTAGTACTCTTTCCACCTCCTATACTTAAATCTCACACTAACTCTCCCCAGACCCTCCACAGTGCTGGTTGGTGATGAAAATTCAAATCTGTACTCAAACATTCACCAGACAGAAGTATTTCATTCCCTGCTTCTGTCAAGAAACCTGAAAAACATGATGGATAGTGCTGGACGAAGGGGTGGGGTAGTGCTGTGGGAGGACTGCACACATCCACACACAGCTACACACTCAGTGCCCTCAAATTGTGGTTCCTTATTGAAATAATAAGCTGTATCCATTCCATGTTTCTGCCAGTGCAAATAGCACCGATATCAAGCACATGAGGATTGAGTTATGTATGTATGTACGTGTCTATGGTCAAAGTGACTGGTAGGAGCCCATCATGCCCCCACTGTGTGGTCAATAAAACCATTATGCCCGCCACTCCCTGTATGCCCCTCCACCCCCTCAATCTCTTTTTTTCCTCTCTCCCCTCTGTCCCATCCTCCTGTGTGGTCCCTCCTCTCTCTCCTCTGACCACCTGAGTGGTTAGAAGAGATTAAAGTTAACAGCATGATTTACAAAATCTTCATTTCATTAAGACTCACTGAGCTAGAGGCCAAGTGAGTGCGATCCAGCCAACATGGCATCTATTAACTTTTATATGCCTCTCAGTGAATTAAGTGATTTGTGGGTGTTTTGAGAGGGCAAAATAGGGGCAATCTTCACAGGTTAGGGGGGGGGATCCTTTGTTTTGTTCCTAGACTGATTCTACCTAATTCCACCTAACAGGATATGACCGCTATGCAACCTTATTTATGTAAAGCTTTTGGAAAACTTGATTTCTGCATGTGTGATAGCACTGGGTTGCAGCTTTGAGCTAGACTGGAGGTGGAAGTTAGAGGGAGTGATCAGGTTAGCCTGGCCTCTTGTTTCACAGAAAAACCTTTGAGAAGACGCCAACAACAGCAGAGCTCGAGGTTCAAGGCTTTCTCTGTCCCTCTCTTATTCTGTTTCCCTGTGAGTTTTCCTTCCTCTTTTCTTAATCTCCTTCAAATATTTGCTCAATAGTCACGCCTGAAGGTTTGGGAGTTGGACTGATGATCTGATATGCTGTCCGGGCACACGCACATCAGACACATGACAGAGCAAGAGTAGATGTGACCACAAACATGCGTGAAGGCTTTATGTTGGCAGTGACACAGTGACAACTTGAAGGAAGCACAAACAAAAACTCTTCCAGATGTCTACATTTACCTCCTCTGACCTCCTCTCATCTTGTCCTCACTAACCTTTGCTGCCCTCCTCACTCCATCCTGGATCATTTATCCCCAACTGTTTATATCCCTCTCCTCCTACAATTTCTCTCCCTGCACCAGATCATGTTGGCAATAAACAGACCACATCAACCAAAACCATCCCACTTGCCTCATGTTCCAAGTAAATTAGCGGTATCCTTGGATGCATAATTATGAAACGATTTCAGTGATAGGTACTCAAACTGCACAAATGACAACTGCAGAAAAAAGGAAAAATGGTCAGGGCCTGTTTCAAGAGCAACCCCAGAGATCTCTAATAAATGAATCCAAACCCAATAAAAGAACAAAGAACTGCTTAAAAACAAACTATGGATAATAATTATTGTCATCAAGTAACTGAAATGTAGCTGAAATCTGCCCTTTTGTCGCAGCTCTGTCCAACTAGATTAAGGGATTTGAGATGGTTGGCGCTCCTGCACTTTTGAATACCAGCAGAGTCTTTTTCACACAGAGGTGAAGAGTGTAAACAGACATCGAGGTGGAGAATGGCTTGAGCAAAGCACAGCAGCCCTTGTTATTTACTTTAACCGTCTCCAGTATGAAACACGGTCAAAAGTTTAAAGAAAATACTCTTAGTGGATATTTTGAGGTGCAACATCACCAGTTGGGGGAAAACACAGAAATTGCCCAAGACATACTGTAACTGATGAAACAGGAGTCTTTATCAGAACCTTTAACCACATCCTAGACAGCAAGAAAGAGACGGGTTTCAGTATGTCGTGCCGGATGTGTGACCGCTCTTCCAAATGTTGGTTTTTGCTGTGTTTATTTACCTACCCAACCCACTCAGAGGTGACCCCTGGGGTGAGTGGTGGGGGCAGTCGAGTGTGTGCGTTTGGACATATGGACCCATACTCCCTCCCTTTATGTACACACCGCCACCACAACCCCTCAGGCTTCGCATTGAGCTGCACCATCTAAAAATATCACCCATGAAAGAAGGTAGAAAAATACCAGCCTTATGTGGTGGAGGAATAAAGAGAGAAGACAGAGAGAGATGAAGATGCAACGAACCAAACCTCTCTCTCACCTCTTGATTTTTACCGCACCCTGTACTGAAAGGCAGTCTTGTTCTTTAAGTTTTGCAATTCAACCACTAACTACAAATGCACACACACACACACACACACACACACACTGCAGTTTTGGAAGTATATGATCACATGCTTGTCCCTTACGTGTAAGTCGTATTTTTGTTACACTGCCTATAAATACGCTGTCTACTTTATTGCATCTTCATGACCATGACCATGTAAATGTATAGCAGCCACTGTGGCCACAAGTGGGAATTGCAGGGTTATGACTCAAGCTCCACTTTGCTATAAAGCTGGACTAATCAATATTTTTATATCAACTGTGGATTAAAAAAATCATGTAATATGAAAGGTTTCACTTGTAGTAGCATTTCCTGTTTGCTATACATGCCATTTAAGCAGCTTCTAGGTCAGAAGTGGGCAATTAATTTTCCCAAGGGGCCACATGAGAAACTGGGATTGTTGTGGAGGGCAGCACCAATAAACTGAATTCATGTCTACTCAATATAAATTGTATCTCTTTATAAGCTTATTGGTGTGACCCTCCACAACAGTACCAGTTTCTCATAGGGACCCTTGGGAAAATTAATTGCCCACCCCTATGCCAGGTCATTGTGTGGTTTTTGCATCCCACATCTTTACTGTTTCCATCCAGGCTGCAAGTTTATACCATTGTTTTTTGTCATGTAACCAAGCTACTTGACAATAAACGTCTTGATATATGACATGACGTAAGGCTGCAGCAGCAAAATTAACAAAAATTGCAGTTTAATTCATTCTTCACATCAAATCATTTCTGTTCTCACTGTAGTGAAATGCACTTCAAGGAGCTCTCGATTTCAACTGCACACATTCATTCAAGACTTACTCTAAACATCCACAAAAGAAGAAGCCCACACAAAAATACTACTGCATGATATTTGGCTGCTCTGCCCAGGCCTGTGCTCATGTCCGTACCTCCTCCTCTTCCTCTTCTCTCCACAGTGAAATAAAGTTCGCCTACTCACGAGTGAAATGGGAAAAACAGGGATGGTATAACTCCATTGCTTGGGAATTTTAAACAGAGGAAAGTTGGCATCACTCAGCATCTTAGCTCCACTAAATTCAGCAGTGAATATTTCCACACAGTGGAAAAACGACCCACTTCTCAATGCAGCAGAACTAAAGCATTAGACAGAAATATAGGTGGATATGTCCTGCTTCCATATATTAGAGCAGGTTGAGATCTGTGTTTTTGGTGGCAGTGGAGGTGATTTTTTTTTTTTTTAAATAATGTTTGATGATTTCTTGGTGGAGAATTCCCTTGGGTCAGATTATAAATTAAAACAAATGTTTTAAATGGTAAACTTGTTGAACTTTGACCACAGTCAGATGCACAAACAGTCCTTTCCATGACTTATAAGTGGTCGGATAGTGGGAATTGCACACCACACACACACACACACACACACACACACACACACACACACACACACACACACACACACACACAGAGAAATGGTGGAGAGAAAAGGGCCTATTCCAATGGACTTTCCTGCTGTCAGAATGTCTGGTATGCATTAGCCACAGACTCCAGTGGGATAGCTGGATCACAGCATGCGTGTGCATGCGGGTATATGCATGCAAGCAGGCTCACAAACACACACGCATGCATGTACACACACTATAAAAACAAGGAAAAAAGAGAGACAAGAGTTTTAACCGAGTCAAACACTCAAAGCGTAATTGAGAAGATGTCTCATAAGATATGTTTGAAAGTTTTAGTATTGAATCCTAAAAGGCTCTCACATATGGCTATATAGGTCAGAAATGCAGTTATTAATAGCTATGTGTAAGGAGACATATGCATGAAAGTAACCACATTTGCACACACTATTTTACTTTACTGATGCTTTTGATCTCAATTGCAACCCAAGCTCAATTTATTCTGTTGGCTTTGGACTGGAGAATAAATGCGTGTCGAACAGGGTGAGTCAGGTTCAAATGTGTGTTTACCTGTGATGTGGTGGCGTAAGTATTTGTGTATGCCTGTGCAGTCAATGGTGAGGATAAGTCGATGTAGAAAGCAGCTGTTAAAAAAAATTGTGTTTTGCTAAAAAAAAAAAATTAACTTTGGTTTGCTCGGTTTGAAAAAAGCAGTGTCCATTCGAGAGAGCAGAAAACCCCCAGGCCTGTCATCATGACCTCATGTTTGCTTTTGTTTTCATACTTTCTCAAAATAAAATTGGTTTTACAGTCTTAAAACACTGCAGAACATAATGTGCAAAGTTTTATTTTGAAAGTGAAAGTAGGGTGGAGAAAGGTTGGAGGATGTGGAAGTGATGGGGCATTTCTTTTTCACTGTTTTTTTTTTTTAAACATTTCTTGGCAGAGTTAAATCAGGATGTAACCTGTAAACCCTGTTTTGAACTTTTCTGACAAAACCATTATTAATTACTGTTATTAGATCTGAAATACTGTCGGGTACATGTCATTCATTATTCTTTCAACAATAAAGAAAACTGAACCTGATGACAGAAGCTTTGAGACTGAATCATAACCAGTAGTCAGCTTGAGGTTTTTACTGGCAAATATCTGCTGTATTTCTACAATTTCAACAATAACTAAAAAGTTCTCTTTGGTTCCTTTTTGACTCAATCTCTGCCCATTAAATGTTGCTACTCTATTTTCTTGTAAAAAAAAAAAAAAAAAATTACTGGTCCCTTTTCATTGACATCCCAAAAAACCACCCGTACATTGTAGAGAGAGCTGGAGAAAAGTGTGCATGCTGGGATCAAAGAGGCCAAACCAGAAAAAGGGGACCACATGGCTCCCACATTGCAGCACTTATCCAAAATCGGAATCAGTTGCAGTCTGGACTGTTGGACTGCAGCACGAAACCCAAAAAATCACTACCCAAAACTCACAAAAGTCATTTTATAGTATTCACAAACTCTTAAATATGACCTTATTACAGCCTGAGACTTAAACACATACACCCAAAGGCAGAAAAATGGGTGCTCAGAACAGTTTGTCATCTCATTGGGCACACACCTGGGTTGACCTGGGATGTGACGGCTCCTAGCAAGTAGATGAGGATGAGCAGGAGGAAGTGAATGTCCCACGGGTGCTTCATTCCAAACACGTGCAAAGAGACAGACTTCCAACCTGAGAGACGAGATGGAAACAGCAGGTTATGCAAACGACGGTTTCATCAGCTGGTTGAGCTCAAGGCAAAAATGGTAAATTCTGTGCTGCCTGCAGGATGGCCAGATTCTATTTTGTATTTACTCCTCTGTATTCATGGGAACAAAACATTTGTTTAGATATATAAGGGGAAAATGGCAGTTTAATTGGAAGCATGTTTTTATTTCACTCCATAAAAGAAACAATAGCTGCCATCAAAAATTGGAACTTCCCTTTAGTTAGTGCTTTATCACTCTATGAAAGAAGGTCTATTAAAATCTAACTGTAGGGACGTTTAAGTATCGCCCAAAAAAGATGGAATAGTCTCAGTTAGGTTTTTTTATGATATTACATAATGCACACTAATTGTAGGAAGAAATGATGAATGAATAAACGAAGAAACAAATTATGATGAGAGGAGAAAGAGACGTTGAGACACTGAGTCACAGACATGACCTCAGCTGGAAGGCCACACTGCCACCTAGCCGCCTCCAACTGACCAGTCCATCCAACAGCACAGAGAAACACCTAGCTTCTCACCAATTAGTAATTAACTTTTCACATATTTACAAATGATTTGATGGATGAAAGAGATCAGTGAAACGCCAACATACTTGGGACAAGGACTATTACAAGCCTGAACAGCTTCACCAGCATTAGCAAAAGCTTCCACTTGTCTCGCTGCACTAAATTTGCACATTTATGATCGCTGTGTGACTGCTTGAAGACATCAGTACTCTGTACTCTATACACTATTTTGTTTTTACATTTCCAGTGTAGAATGTTCAACACACTGTTTTGTGGTTAAAAAAAAAAAAAATCAATAAGGTAGAGTTATATAAACCAAAACACACATGATGCAAAACAAAACTAACAGAAGACTGTGGGAATATTCACAAAGAAACATCATATTGTGTGTGTGTGTGTGTGTGTGTGTGTGTCGAACGTTTCCTGCTCTTCGTCACAGGCCAAAAACAACATTTTCCTGACATTTTCTTTCTGAAATAACAAAAGGATCAGCAGTACAGCAGTCTGGTCAGTGAAGCACAGTTTGACCACAGTACAGGCCTATGTTCATTTCACTTCATGTTCAGTCTGCTTTCAGCTGTACCGAGATCTGCTGATACTCCAGTGAGCGTCTGTCCAGGTTCAACTCTGACATATGTGCAGTACAGGGTCTGTCTCTCTATATAAACACATGCATTGCAGCATGTTTTCTAGTCATTACCCGACTGAGATGCACATAAAAACAAAAGTGTCCAACACAGTCAGACTGGATATTAAATGGTCTTTAACCTGCTTCCTAGGACAAAATCTGTGTGACAGGTGAGAACAGTGTGGGTAATGATCAGGTAAAATCAAAGCTTGTGTCCTGCATCAGTCCTGCACTTCTCTCACCTAAATCAAAAAGAGTATTTTCAGTAGTGAGGATTGATGAAAATTGTCTCCGGCTGTGTACTACATGTGACAAATGAAAACTTCAGACAATTTCAAGCTGGAAAATGTTGAGAGAATCACAAGTTTGTGGGTGTAAAATAGCTTCTGCAGACCTGTGGATTTCAAGCTCGCCCCAAGCTTATGCTGTTTTTGACGAGATCTTGTTTATAATAACGCCGTATATTAAAGAATTAAATTCTCTGCTTTCCACATTGCGTTGACTATCGAACTGTTGGATATGTGCATTTATTGTGAATTCTCAAAGATAAGTGCTGTAAAAGAGAGTGAAAATAATCTGTTAAGAGCCAAATGGTCAAGTGTACCTTGTAAGCTTGTGCAATCAATATAGCTAGTCCACCCCGTGCATTTTGTGACACTAATTATGTCCTGACTTGCCTCTTTAATTGTGCCTTCACACATAATCTCATTACTTTTCTTACTGCTATTTCCTGCAGCTTCACACTGAGACGCTTTTACGAAGCTTAATTCCTCTTGGCATTTCGTAACTAATGAAACACAAACACCTGATGGCTTGCGTGTATTTGGCAGTCAAAAAAATCTGTTTACCATGTGCTGTAAAGACTGCCTGTATTGTATGTCTGGGAGGAGAACTGACCTTTGGTTCTACATTTGGAGACTCTCAAAGGACCATACTGGTGTGTTTGCATGCAGCCCATTTACTACAAATAACGTACATTTTACATTACTGCTCACCATTTTCTCAAACTATCAGCCAGTTTACAGCACTTTAGATCTAAACTTAAAATATCTCCACTGACAAAACCGAGCACAGACGGGCAGGATCTCCAGACCATGTCTCCTGTTGATTTTGGTGGTCCCCTGAGTTATAATCAACAGATCAAAAGGCCAGCCTCTGTAACACCGTCAAAGCAGTATCTCTAAAACTAATGATCAGATATACTTTCAACATTAACAAAGCATGCTGTGGTCACAGCTGCATCCAGTGGACCAAGACAAGCTTGAAAAACCACAGTTTTTACACAAAGAATGGTGAGGTACATTTGACAAACGCAAAACCTGAGTCTGAAATATCCCCAAATAGCCACAGCACCAAGAAAAGCATTTTTTAAAGATAATAGCTTTTTTTCTCTTGCCAAAAGTAAGTAGTTTTCATTTGTTTGTTGTATGGGGACGAGAGGCCAATTAAGCTGCTGGAAAAGTTACAAATATTTAGACTTCTGAAATTAATTCATCCATCATTTTATATCTCTGGTCAGCACTGTGGTGCGGTGGTAAGCACTCACAGCAAGAAGGTCCTGGGACTGAATCCAGTTGGCCGGCCCTTTCTGTGTGCAGTTTGCATGTTCTCTCTGTGGCTGCATGGGTTTTCTCCAGGTATTCCACTTTACTCCCACATTCCAGTGACATGCGTGTTATGTTAATTGGTGATTCTAAATTGGCCCTAGGTGTGAACATGAGCATGGATGGCTGTTTGTCTCTGCCCTGTCTCGGCCCTGCGGTGGACTAAAGACCTGCCCAGGGTGTACCCTGCCTCTTTCTCCATGATTGCCGGGATAGGCTCCAGCCCCATCGTGACCCTGAATGGATGCATGGAGCCTCATTCAAACTCCACTGATTTTTGAGCTTTTCCCCAGCGTTTAACATCCTAGGATCCAGGCTGGTTTTGAAATTTCCTCATAAAAATATTTCTAAGTTTAGTCAGTAACAGCTGCAAAACTGTAAAATCAAAACGAATAAACTTGGATTCTCTTGCTTGGGAGAATTTTGACAGTATGTCTTCTTATCACTATGCTGGAGTAAGATCTGAACTACTCGAGCAAAAAAAAAATTAAACATTTTTACTTTCTGGTTATTAGAGAATAAAAAGGCGTCGGTTTAATTGAACCTCCTCTAAAAGTCCTTAGGTTCAACTCTGCCAACAGAAATGAAGCACAAATATCATATCCCCATTTAGTCACAGTCACACAGCCTTCAAAATATGCTGCCCATTCTGCTTTGACAACAGACACATTGTTATTCCTGGCACGGGAACCTTCAAGTTGGAAAGTGTTAAACAACCCCAGATCTTTACATATTTTAGCTTAAGATTTAATTGCAGAGGTCTGGAAAGTGCTTAATATGGTAATAAAGTCTACTGTAAAAGTTCAAACTGTGGTAAGAACACCAACCACCTGAATTTAAAGAGTCAGCTCAACAGCCGCTTGGATAAACTACGTATGTTGCTACAAATTCAAATCCAGAAGGCAACCGCTGGCAAAATTTGATTTTGAGAAAACAAAAATGAAACTTTGAAATCTCATTTTTTTTTAAAAATTAAACACAGTTTCTAGAGTTGTTTGCTCCCCACAATTTCAGCAGCAACACACCGCATGTTCTTACATGCTGCAAGTTTGCATTCAGTCGGATGTTCAACACAGAAATCAAGCTGGTCAGCTTTAAATAAGGAATGAGGATTTCATGTGTCGCTTGCATCCTCCAGTTCCAGCTGTGTTTTCCATACCTGTATTAATAAAACAGCTTTTATTCCCTGCCTTGCCTGTTATGGTAACATCAGATCAGTCCACAATGCTGAGAATCCGGCACAGGTTCACAGTTCTGGAAAGTTCTCTGTGCTCTCCTCTTACAGGAACACAGCAGGAAAAACTTAATCATGTCCTATCCCCGTTTCAAGAAGTGTCCTTTCCAGGGTTTTTTCCGTTGCTCTTACAAAGAAACATTTCAGACTTTTATGCGAGAGACTAAAGAAAAAAACAGAAAGTAGCTCATTAAAGCATTATCAAACCACGTGACAAGATTAAATTACATTTGTGTAATTTTAACATGTACTATTATTTATCATATTATTTATGGTTATTATTTTCCATAGCAAGAAAATTAACTGTCTCATTTCAGGCTTTAAAAAAACACAAGCAACAGCAGTGAAGCAAAGATGGGGAATTGGAGACCAGCTGCACAAACCCTTCAGAGGTAAATTTATTCTAATAGCTCCTGAGAGGCAGAGCAGGAAAGTGCTAGGAGAGCTGGGTCACACAGACACTCCCACCTGTATACAAGCAAAACACAGACACATACAGAAGGTTTCAACCTCTGGGCCTTTGTTATTCAGCCTGCTGGAGGAGATTCAAATTCTCTAATTGAGCTGAGAATGGAAACAGTGTCCCCGTCCAGCTACAGTACATCTGACATTTTACTGCTAATTAAACAATCTTTCAACACCTGCAGGCAGAGTTTGGTTTGGACATCACTGGTCTGAAGTAAAGTCTGCTCTCTACTGTGGCCATGGTGCTCAGGTAAAGCAGGTCCAAATTTGGAGTGCATTTTCACACCCTGCTAACTGACAAACCAGTTCATGTAATCCAGTGTAAACAGCGGCTCTGAGAATCACAGGAGGGGAGAAACGAGGTGGAGATGAAATCACCAAACAGGTGTGGATGCCATGGAGGACTTTTCAAAACATAAAAGGAACACTGAGGAAGCAGGAACGCGAGATGAATTATAATGAGCAGGCACTACAGCTGTTGTCATTGTGTATTTCCCACAGTGACGTCTAGAGGTCTCACTTTGAGATAGATTATGTGTAAAAGATGGATGTAGCCACCATTACATCACCCATTTTTGCTGCAGTCTTGGTGTTTTGCAACCAGACTGATGAGTGAGTGAATCTGGTGAAAAAACTGAGGGACAATGCACACTCATGCAGTTGCAACTTGACAAGCACAAGGTCGGTTTCACATACAAAGGTATGCTTTTGGACCTTGCTCAGTGGTCCCTTTTACCCTAATGGGGGCCATTATTTACAAAATGAACATCATGAAGTGTTGAAACTTATCGAGAAAGTGTTCACTGAGGTCAAGGATCATTTTCCATAGATTTCTATACAATCTTGTCTTTTTTTCCAACTAGAGAAATTACCTTTTCCTGGCCACAGAAAAGCAGGTTTCACACTAGCTTCACTTTTTAGATCAGAAGGTGCATCTGCCTGTGATATATAATCTGTAGTCTAGTACTGTATTACTGACCTTTCTTGCCTTAATGACAGCAAAACTGTCTCACCTTGAAAATGTTAGCCTGCTGACTAAGACTTTTCACTCAAAGTACCCGAGTGCACCCTCACACAGCCTCAAGTTTAAAATTTAACAGGACATGAGAAAATCTACACCTCCTCTGATCTCCTATCTTTTAAGGCGGCTAACCTTCATGGAAGTTCACACCAGCGTACAGCCCACTCTAGGCTCACATTTATGAAAATAAACCAATGACATTTCCAAAAGCTTTCAGAAAAGGAACAAAAATAAACCTGAGCAGAAAGTATATAAAGCAATCAAAACAACTTTAGAGTAGCAGGCACGATACATTTCTACGTCTGGGGGAACTTTCCTGTTACAGGTCATTTTGTAAAAGCAAACAAAATCAATATAGACCAAAGAGGCCACAAACGTGAGAAAAGATAAAACATATGACTTCGCTAGTTTGTAACTGTCGAGAGTGACAAGAGACATAACAGAGTGGTGAGTTTCACATCAGTCCCAGCTCACCGAGCTGTATCTCCGGACTATAAGTTGTAAAAGTCTAGGCGATAACTCAAAAAGAAGAATTGGCCTCATTTACTGTATTCCTGCTCCAAAGGTTTCCTCTTTCCCTCAGTGAAATATGTTTAGCCATCAGCGGGGTGAAGAGTTCTTGAGGACAGCCTTCCTTCTGATTTTATATGCCACCACACGCATAAACCATTTAGCATTTGAAACAAGAATGTGTGGAAAAGGTTTCTTTTTTATTACACCTGTGCACCTCCCATAGGACTGCAAACATCATCTCATCGTGAAGTGCTCTGTCACCTATCATTGATTCATGCCAACACTCGCACAGTGGTTCAGTATGAAGCGAGTTTCAATTTTTTTAGCTGATATGAAACTCAGCTGTCATTATTAGTGTCATTTTGAACCACTGAACATTTATAAAGGAACTTGTTAGAATTCCATATAATTCAAGTGCTACATTTACATGCATTTTCCCTGTGCAGGAAGCCCTGACAGCAAGGGGCCTCACCCCCAGGTCAGCTGAGACTGAGGCTTCCATGTTCAGACCCTCATGGGCCTGTAAGTTATCCCTGCCTGGTTAAATGTATAGTTTGACATCTTGGGAGTTATGCTATTTTACCTTCCCGCCAAGACTTAGATTACAAGATTAATACTTTTCTCCTGTGTGTCTTTTTACAAAGAGCTGCTGCCAGCTGCTGGTGATATTAGCTTAAAGACTGGAAGGAGATGCGAGACAGCAAGCTTGGCTTTGTCCAAACATTAAATATCCTTTTACTGAAAATTAAAAACACATCTTGTTGATTTCTTTTTTATTTTGAACAGTTTTTTTTTGTTTTTTTTAAAAGGCATGTAATGCATCTATATGACTGAGTGTAAGAATGAGGTACAGTACTGGTAGGCAGCTACAAGGCAAAAGACCTTTGACCAGAGCCAGGCTGCCTACAGTATCTCCCCTGTTTTGAGTGTTTATCTTATGCTTAGTAGTTGCTTGCAGTAACTTTACAGTGAACTGTGCATTCACTTTCCATTTTCCAGAATTGGAAAGTCATTCTTCTGACTGTTGTGTCCAAGTGCTTTAAAGTCAGAAAATGGAAATAGCATGGATCCTGCAAAGAGCTGTTTCTTGCATATAATAAATAAATACTGCTTTACCTGACTCGTTTACAGAATTAGTCAGTGTATGAGGATGGCAAATAATGTTACAATCTAATACACTGCTGCAAATCAAATATTACTACAAAAGTGGCTTGCAATGTGAGAATTTCCACCACTGACCAAATGCTGGTGCAGCCAACCAAACATTTACAGTCATCAGCCATGCGTCTGCGTTTATGACGTCGAGAAGTTGGCAAGTCGTGCAGAACTTGGAAAAGACTTTTCAAGTTACTGGTCCAACTTGAGGGGGTGTTTTGGTGAATTTTTCCAGGTGGGAACAGTTTTTTCCAATTATTCCAACACCAAATGAATCCAAATGCAAAACTTTGTCATCAACAATGAATGATTTTCCTCATAACTTACAATGCATTACAAGATAACAGTTACCTATGTATAGTTTCTCACCAAGAATCAAATATAGTAGAAAACCATGTGTTAAATGTTCTTGTATCCACTCTACCAGTGGGAGTTATCAGATTACTCTGCATTTTACACGATATCTTACATGTCTGTTCCCCACTTACGAAAACATCTGTGTTCAGACCTATTTAGAGATTCTGTATGTTAGGACAGATATTATGTATTGTAGAAATAATGACCTTTAGCCTCTTTTGATTGAAAACAGGTTATTATAAACCAAGCGGTGATCGGCACCAAGCAGAGTTTATTATCTAGCTGAAGCCCAACGTTCCTGAATGGAACAACTGTTCACTTGAATTTCTGTTTCTGGGGTTAACATCAGGTCTCCCTTGGCTAGTTCAGGAAGTGGTGAAGGACAGATATTCCACTCAGAAAACCCACAAGGCCACAGAAAGAAATACACGTACAGTACAGACATTTTTGGATCTGAAGGATACTGGAGGTACACTGACAATTCACAGGGAAAATGAGTCAACCTGAATATCAAGACACACAGGTTTACTGCTCATGCATTGATTGCAAAGTCCTCCTGCAGTGTGCTCACATTGCTAAAAAGCACAGGGATTTTATTTTGTTTTCCCAGGCTTTATATGTTTGTGTAAATAATTTAATTTACTTGGGAGTAACAGGCGAAGCACACAGAGTAACATTGGTGTACCACCAGGTCCTGCAGCCTGGGGAAAGCCTGTAAAGTCAACACACAGGTTTACTTGGTTCTTCTCCCTGCCTCTCTCACAAATACAAACACACAGCAGCATCAACATCTGGGGTTTTATAGGAGCCCTCGCGGGACGAGAAGCAAACCAGGGGAGGTTGGCAAGGTTGAGAAAGACTGAAAATTGCACCAAAAAAACTGCCCTGCCAATATCAGTGGCCAGACAAAGGAGGAGGAGGAGAAGGAAATCACAAAGGCCTGAGGCTCGTGAGCTACTTAGAAAATTACATCTTCTCTTTTATAATCACAACACTGAAACACAGGCCATAATTTCTGTCAAGCTCTATGACTTCATGTTGATTAAAATATGAAATTTAACTGCAGTACTTTCAGAAAATAAAAATAACAGACTGACAGGTTAATTTCCAGGTTAAACACATAATCTCATTGCTGAATCCTTGCTTTTCCATGTATTCATATTTTACTCTGGTTCCTGGCCAGCTCCCCTTGTCATGACTGAATGCAAAAAAGCTCCTGATTTAAACAGCACTGGATGGATGGAGCTTATGTTTATGCTCCCTAATGAAAACAACTCTGTCAGTACTCTACACGATTGCTTTCATTTCTTACCAGGAACCACTGATGAAATTTTAAGCTGCATCTGATACAATGTATGCTGTGAGTTAGTTTTAAAATGTACTTCATATGTTATCAATATGAAGCATAAAACAGGTCTAACATTCAGAAAAATGTTTTGCTTGATGTCCAGCTACCTACTGTATCAATGACAGATTATTTCCCATCACTGAAGGTTATTTTACTCACTAAATGACCCACATGTATTGGGGCAGATTAAAGAAGACCTATTGTGCTCATTCGCTGCTCCCTATTTTCATTCCTGGACTCTACTAGAGTAGCTTTGATTCATAGTTCAAAATAATCCTTTTTACCTTTTATTTACTTATACTCTGCACTGGTGCAGCCAGCCAGTTCATCCAGTGTCTAAAAATGGTTATTTTAGCTCCCCTCAGCCCTCTCATTGGCTGCCCCCTTGCAAACACAGGGTTTGAACATATGCTGTCCTGTCTCTATATGTCTGGTATTTATTGTCTCAAAATAAAAAAAAATAAAAGAGCATGTAATAACAAGTACTTTGGCACTAACAGCCATACCCTCCATACAATATATGCAATAGTGTAAGTGTGTATGTGCACTGATGGTGGTGGATCTGATTGCTATTCAGTGCACCCGTTTACTATGCACCATAACATCCACATGTGCTTTCTATTATGTCCTCTTGTTTCTCCCTTAAGGCTGTAATATAGCATCACAGATATTTTATTTTTATGGGGAAGGATGGAATCTGAATCGCATTTCCCAGCCAGACTCAGGTGGAGCCATGTAAACACACAGCCGTAAAAACTCAGAGTGAGGAGCACGAACATGCATGGAGGAAGGCCCACACACGCACGCACGTGTGTGCACACACACACACATATAATTAAATCCTTGTGACTGGAAGAGAAAAACGCCACAGAAAACAATCATCTGTTGTCTGCATAAAATGTTTTGACATGTAGGGAGAAGTCCTTAGTTACATGCTTAAATGTAACCATATCTTACACCGTGTAGACACATGTGATGACATATAAGGCAGGTTTTAAAATGCTGCTACACTGCACTGGATAAATACAAGATTCTGCTTCCTAAGCAATAGTTTTACAGTAACATGACACCAAAAGCTGAAAAGCGAAGGTCTGCTTCACTGGGTGGAGACAATTCCTGCTGGATCATGTCACATCCACAATCTGTTATTGTTGTACTGATGTTGTTTTGATATAATTAATCATAATTTCCTTAAAAAGGCTGCATAGGGAAAATATTATGTAACATGTCTTGTGTCCGGGCTTTCTGACACACAAATACTGCTGCGAAAGTCTATTTTAACCTAAACCACAAAGCTAAGTAGTTTTGTTACCTAAACCTAACCGAAATGCCACTGAAAACTGAAAATAAGAATCAAAGTGAGTCTAAAAACTTAGTTTTTTGGTTTTGCACAGGACATGAGTCCCAGTTTCTCTGGTTAAAAAAGTCCTGTGTTTGACCTGTTCTTTCACCACAACCTACACAGACACTTCTGCTTTTTATGTTGCAACTCTCATTACAGTACAAGATGATCCTGGAGCACAGTGACATAGTGCTGTAGAAACAACATCATATCACATGCACCTTTGTGACTTACAGGCATCTTCCCCTTTATTTTATGCTCTCAGAAGTGATCAACCATCACAGAGCTGGAGTAAGTGGTAAAGCATAAGCTAACCAGAGTTCTTTTTGGTCCATTACCATTACTTGGATGATTGAGAATCTACACAGATAAATGGTCTGGATTCTGTCTTTGTGCTGCCTGCTGACATAATGGTTTAAAGGTCCCGTGTAAAGAGTTTCTCCCACCAACATACTATGTAACAAAACAAAGTTAAATGTTTGTAGTTTGTCTTTTACAACATAATTGCACACAACATGCTCAACCAGGAGCACACCTGTTGAAGTACTTCGGCGATGGTGCCACTAGGGACCTTAAGTTGCCCGCGGACATGAACTGTTCAACCCAGTGTACAGGTGCTTGTAAAAAGGCTGCAAAAAGGAGCCATTAAGGAGAAAGAATGTGAGAACCTGCCGGAGAGACTGTAGCTTCATTTTAAACACCCTCAGGCAGACTGGGCACAAGGTTTTACCTGCAAAATCCACCAAACTGTTTCAACAAAGGCACAAACTGTTCATTGTGAATATCGTGCAGTGACAGGGGCTGTGTTTGTTATGTAAGGAGAGTAGCCCAAAAATCTTTTACTGGAGATCCATTTTGATTGAATATGCAGGCCCTGAACTTTACAGCTACACTGTCAGATTGGAAAAACAGCATCTCACGCCAGTTTCCATCTCCCCCGTTAAAGCGGAGGCCTATCCGCTGCACGGCGCCCAAATCAAGAGCACTTGTGCATTGAAGCCATTCGATCACGACAGTGGGGGCTGTATTAGATTTAAACAGCGCACCGACTCAAAGATATCAGCACTAACTGCACCTAAAGTGAATAATATACATAATATATATTCAGTATTTCCACTTTCTAACTTTAAAAGGACATTATCACTAGATAAGTCTGAATGATGAACAGTGATGATTTTTGGGGGGGCATTTCTTTGTGTTTTTGTTGTGAATGTTGTGATCGAAGCAGCAGAGCAGATAGCAGTGGTTTAAGAAGAAGGTCGTAGTTGTCCATGCAGTCTGATACGTCAGCAGCAACAGCTCATTCAAAACCAAGACTGTCATTTGTACCCAGCAGCAGCCTGCAGCGAGTCATGAGGTTTTTCTCATGTTGAAATATTGCCTCACGTTGTCTCTGACAGCCTGTAATTAGGTAGAACTGAGGTGAAGGCATGGATAATGAGCGTCAGACAAACAAACAAACAAGTAGAGACTGCCACATGTAAACAGGAGACAGAGGATGGCTGAGGAGACGTGCAAACAGAGAGAGGAGGGTTTCTGACTGCTTTGTGTTAATGAGCACCTACTGTATGGTTTGGCTTCTTCAGAATTACTTCGCTTTCATGAGTCACAGCAAGAATAAGCCTCCTCTGGATGAAAGCTGCAAGCTTAATAACTATTCTACAGCTGAAATTAAATACGTTTTTCATGACTGGAGGTAAATTGCCATATGATTTTCAGAGAAAGACAAATTAGTCATGCTCAGAAATAAAAGGTACAAAGGTAGATTTCACTGGGTTACATGTAACCTGATGCCCATCAAAAGAAAGGTGATGCGCTGGGTACTGGTTTGGGCAGGGTCGAAGCTCAAGCACATGCGGGATTACAAAGTCAACAGCGCGGGATTTTAGCCACGATGTTCCCTGAAATGGCACTATTTATATCAAATTACAGCATGCGCCTCAGCTAACGAGCATGCAGCTGGTTTTCTTCTGCCAGAAGCATTGATTTGAAAACACTTCCAATCAAACAACGTCAGTGTCAAGTTACTGCTAAGCCAAGTAAGCACCGAGTGCCTCTAGTGCAGTGTTTTGAAAGTGGGGTTGAAATTACACCCTTTGCTGTGGGTGTGTGATTGGGGTCTGTATGTGAGGATGTCAGCTTCAAAGCTCTGGACAGAAGGGTTGCTGATTGAAAGGACATGTCAGAGAGATGCAGCGAGAACATTATTCCTTCTGCTGTTTCTTTTATTCTATCTGCGTGCGTGCGTGCGTGCGTGCATGTATGCATTTACACACATTTGCTCATCAGATATCAAACAGACAACGGAGCGACGTGCTTAGACCAACATCTGAGCAAATAAAATCTATGTGTAAATCATCCGCTCCTCTCTTGCATCAACCACGAGTCTTTCATATATTTCCATGTAATAGGAAATAACTTCTGTTAATTTTGCTTTGGTAAAGAACTCATTTATTCTGATAAAGATGGTTTCCTATTTACGTATCCAGCCAAGCGGGGACACAACAAAGAGAGCTTAAAGGAAAAATCCACACCCACATACTCGTCTGCTGTAATAAATCCTCAGTTTGATGTAATTAGTGCATTCCTGGACTTAATTTGCGGTCACATTGTGAAATATTACTTATTGCTTTTGTTTGTCTGTTTGTTCTTCTATTAGTTCATTGTTCCTCACAGAGGAAGTGCCCGATCTTGGAGCAGAGATAGCTAAAACAGTCACAGTCCTCAATCTGTTACACACAAAAAATCACAGCCCTGTGCTGCTTTTTGTTTCATGTTGCAAATAAGGAATTTGTCATCAATGATACATTTCATGTCAAATAAAAAAAAAATGCTTTTCTTTTCTTTTTTTTTAAATTTCAGACTCACAAAGGTTATGAAGCCACTGTTTTTTTTTGTTTTGTTTTTTCATTACTGGAAATCAAGAGCATCCACTTGTCCAGAAAGAACATCCGTCCTTGTTTTAGAGCCAGACATGTATATGCATAACTGAGGATCTGCATGAACTTCCTGTAACAATTATTCCATTGATCAGAGCCACCTCTCACCTCAGTTCGGCGACGTGGTTCAAATGTCAAAGCTGTGAGCTTGTAGTAGATATCCTGCACTCTTCAGCAAAGCAGAAAGGGGACCTCTGTGTGAACATCTATTACCCACATTCCACAGGATGATACCTGCATACCACCTACGTAACACCCACATAACACTGAAGAACACACACCACCTCAGTGACACAAGAGCAGTTTAGAAAAGCTGCGACTTCAAATTCCAACATTTCATCAGGTGACCGCAGAAAGAATCTAAGCAGCATAAAATGAGTCAGTTGTTTTCTTTTTCCAAAACTTCCAGGCCACAAAAATGCACACAAAATATGTGTGAGCTTGATGCAAGGCAATAGAAAGTGGGGTCACATCATTTTTACATTAGTTATGCTTGTAAAAAATAATATGCGCAGTCATGCTGCTCAGTGGAGCGGGGTTTGTGTGATGCAGTCAATACTCCTCCACCAAAACTCCAGAATTATATTTAAATCAGTCGACTGTGGAAGAACTGTACAGAATAAAAATGAGTTCACATCTGAAGAAACCTGCATCCTCTAGACTTTTGAACACTTTAGCCTACAAAGAGAATTTTGTATCATTTATATCCTTTTCTTGAGTTTTGATTTTTATTTGAAATTAAAAGGATTTGGTGAATGAAAAGAAGGAATAAGCCTCAGTCATATTTAACATCAACCACAGTAAAGTAACATGGTAAGCAATAGCGTCTGTTGAAAACAGCTGCAGCCGCTGCAGAGCAGACAGGAGTTTGAATGTGGCATCGCTCTGCTGTCCGCTCTTCCCGTCTGCCATGCAAACAGAAGCTGCTTCACTCAAAAAGTACACAAAAGTCTGGCTAACGTGTGCAAAGAGGCCTCCCAAAATGAAATAATTCAAGGAAAGATCCAAGAAAGCTGATCAGTCTTAACAGCCCAAACACAGAGAATAAAAGGAAGAAGTGCTAAAGGTTAAAAAAAAAAAAAGTTAAAGAAATGGAGGACTTACTTCTAAGAAGGCTTTTTTCTTTTCAAAGCATTTGTTCACCAATGGATTTAGATTATTCCAGTGAGAGGCAGACAGCTGGATGCTACAGTCCGAGTACTACTTTCTCTTGCTCGCTCACTCTCTGTCCGTCAGCTGCCTTCACCAGAACTCACTGGGCTGATGTAAGACACCCCTCCACATAGGGGGAAAAAAAAGGGAGAGGAGAGAAATAGAGTAAGAGAGAGAGTGAGGGAGGGAGGCAGAAAAGAAAATCACATTCTGTGGATTCTTGGGATTTTGCCAAAGTCCCAGAATTCCACATGCCACACATAAGGTTTCAATTAAGAAAAAAATCCAAAGCTCAATCAAAAAAGCTTTCCTCCTACTGAAAGGAACCTTTCTTTTGACAGCCCGAGGACGAAGCAGTCATAACTGAAGGTAGCATTTGTGGTGGTGTCCCTGTCACTTGCTTTATATCAAATTCAGATAACTTAGTGTTCATTGTTTCTTCACAAAGTTTAACAAGAAGCTTGCATTTTAGGTTTGAAAAACTGCAAAGTAGGCTACTCTTTTGTGAAACTCAGTGACACTAACACAGCAGTTTCTCACAGCCTTAATAGTCAAACCAGATTCATGAAAAGAGCGAGTCAGGTTCTTCTAATGATGTCATACTCTGTATGTTTTGCTCCTGATGTGGCCCAAAACCTATGACCAGATTAACAGGATTCAGTGGTGATTTGGAACTATGAAGTTTTCATCCATTAGGCATAGTGACTAAAAGCTGCCTGCTTTGCTGATGAGGAAGCCGTGCTGACCTGCAGTGAAGTGACACCAATGACCAGTGGAAATGGAAATGTATTAAAACCTACAGATTTCATTGTTTACTTACCTGGAGACTGTTTAACCATGGTTCCCCGTGCCCTACTGTGTATCCTCCAGGTCAATATTTTGTTCACACACATTAATCTTCCTGCTGTGCATGGGTCAACCCTAACCCGTGTCATATTAAGTAAACACAGAGCTGGTGAACATGCTTTTCAGGATCCCACTCAGTGTCCAGGATAAAACATTTACAAGTTTCTTTTAGTCACTTGCTCTTATCATTTGTCTATGCAGGCATGACCCCTGTCCAGCTTCATCATTAATTGTATGCATGGACTGTATATAAAAGATAGCGGTAGCTTCTTCGTCTGATTGGTGAAGTTAATAGATGGGCCTGTGTCAAGTAATGGTCTGCAGGGGGCAACACCTGTGGTTACAAAAAGACAGCCCTCATTAAACACTTTCCTCATCAGTTTATGTGCTCAGTCACTAATTTTAAGTCGAGAACTTGATATTCTCTTTGTAAATTATGGTCAATATTACTGTCACAAAGGAGGATAAAGCAGGCTTTGCTCTTTGACTCATGACTTGTTAATCACAACTGTGAGCACAGTATCTCCCAGTTTTACAGCATATGTCCAGCATTTATGATGTCTGCTTTGAAAAACTGAATATGGTGATGATGAAAACATTCACCTTGAATCGCTTCTTCTTTCAGCTTTTCCCTTTAGAAATCACTACAGGGGATCATCTGCCTCCATCTCACCAACCCTCTGCATGTCCTCCTTCACTACATCCATGAATCTTCTCCGTGGTCTTCCTCTTCACCTTCTGCCTGGCAGTGCCATATTCAACATCCTTTCTCTGATATAGCCGCTATCCCTCCTCTCCACATTCAGCCTTGTCTCTCTAACTTTGTCTCCAAACCGCTCAGCCTGAACTGCCCTTCTGATGTGTTCGTTTCTAATCGTGTCCAGGTTTTGGGCAAAACTTTGGTATTCCCTCAATGCCAAAGTTAAACGCACCTGTAAATATTTGGCATTATGAGTATGTTGCACGCAGTAACAACATTGCATATGTTATCATGACTATGGACTCTTGTTAGAAAAGGTAAAGTATATGAAACTTTTACAAGGATTCATGATTCATGTACTGCCATAAAAGTGTTTTTCCGCTCAGCAATACATAATACAGTCTTTCCAGGGATATTATAAGAAAAGAACTTTGGTCATTCACATCACAGTGTCATTATGGAGCTGGAGAGAAAGAAAGTGAGTCAGAAAGGAGCCATGAATAGCTGCAGCAGTGTTGCATTCTTTGAGCCATCTTGAACATAAACCACGTGCTGGAAATTGTGATTCACAACACCTGGAACTATAATGCAAAAAAACACACCCTGCAGACGGAGGCAAGCAAAACTCACAGATATGTCAAAAAAAAGTTAATTTCATTTGGACAATCAAACACACACAAAAACAATGCACTGAATATCTTTTCCAAATAGGAAAATTTTATTAAATAAACATGAGTCATATCTGTCTTAAAGCTGAATATCCAGTCTTTGCTGATTATAAGCAGAGAAGAAATTATTATAAATACCCCCCCCCCCCCCCCCCCCCCCCCCCCCCCCCCCAGCCCAGACCATATTCCTTGACTGATTGTAAGAAACATCTGTGTAATCATTTCATCCAAGTCAACTTTTCTATAAAAATCACTGGGTAAAACAAGTAGATGGTAATTTCCACCTATAGAGAATCTATCAGTACATATAAAAAAATAAGTCTCATAAGCAAAATAAATAGATGCACCCACAGACTGCTTCAACCTGTAAGTATGACAGGATTTTCGTACTTCATATCTTGCTGAGTTCAAGTGTTCTTCAAAAAAAAGAAGAAGAAGAAGAAAAAAGAAGAAAAATGGCATCAACATACAAAGCAACAAAAACTTGCTAGAAACGTGCTAGAAAGTAAACTTCATGTTGCTCATTCATTCATTTTGGACAGGACAGCTTCTTTCATGAACACGTGCATGTGACATTTGTTATTGCACAGCGATGACATCACAGTTTCTCTCCCCATACAATGTGAGATAAAGGGAGTTGGGCGTTTTCTTCTCTCCTCCTCCTTTTCATTGATTAGACTCCATTCTTCACCAGCTGGTGGACTCCATGCTCATCGATCATCAGAGTTGGCTGAAACTCTCGGTCCTTCACCAGCTCCTCAAGACCCTGAAAGTATAAACACCATCAGGACACTGTTAGCAGGGTGCGCTTACTGAGTATCTGAGGAGAAGAATAACATCTGGAGTGTTAATTTAGGACATTAGCCCTCGCCTCCTTACCTCTCCACCATAGGACACCAGTGGGGAGATCTCACATTTGATTGGCAGGTCTGTTCCATCCTTCAGGCTGCAGTGGAAATACAAATTCAGGGAGGATCACGGGGTGAGGGAGAGAGAGAGAGAGAGAAAAGAAACCAAATGATTGACTCTCTCATGAAAGAGGCAAAGTAAGTGTAGCTGAGAAAAGCAGCTGCTAGGAGTCCTTGAAACATCTGTTCTTCTACTGCGGCTTGTGATTAGAAAACAAACAGAATCAGGGCTTCATGGCAACCAGTGATTAGTCCTTTGACCCCATAGAAAAAGACCCCATCTAGAAAAAAAACAGATGAATGACAGGAATGTTGCACGAGACTGCCGTCACTCAACGTGTTAATTTCTAGATGATGATTACAGAGAAAAATCACTAATCGGACATCAGGTGTTTCATGTGTTTTGCTGAGCAGCTGCCTGATGGAAAAGCTGAATGATTGAGAAAGAAGGACACCCTTTGAGAGCTTTGGTAACATTCATGTTGCCATAAATGTTTGTGAAGCACATGCTCATTTGTTTCTGTCTGGAAAAACAAGCAGATGGATTTAAACTTAAAAGGCAAACTAGCAAGCAATGAAGAGCTGACCGTGTAACTATTTTGTACACAAATCAACAGGTGTGTGTGTGTGTGTGTGTGTGTGTGTTCTACTGCAGTCTAGTTGCTTTTTGCCAGAAAGTGTAACTGCCTCCCTTTACCCAGCATGCAATACATCACATATATTAGTAGAAACCAAAACAAAAAACAAAAAACAAAAATAAAAGAGATCTGTCAGTGGGTCATTATGACAGTAGATCATTTGACCAAGGTGCTGAAGAAGACCATGTTTTCAGTTGACTTTACTGATCCTGACTGTCATTTCCTGCATCACAACTGACCGTAAAGAGACTGAGAAAAGGCTGCCAACTGGCACTGCCTCTACAGGCTCTTCCTCTCAGTGGAAATGAAGGAAAGGGATGTCAAGGATCAGAATATTATACAGCGTTAACACGTCTGAGCGAGAGGGTAAGAAAGCCAAAACCCCATCACCATGCACTCAGTACTGCAGAGGGATAATTACTTTCTGTTGCCATCATCTGTGACACTGCCTGCTCCTCCGGCTCTGGAGACATTGCACGGGACACACAGGAGCGAGACCAAGCATGAGAGAAAGGGAAGTGAGAGTGTGAAGCTAAAATAATCTGATGTTTACAACACAAAAAAAAAAAAAGGCCAATGCAAACTGTTTGTTCTGAGTGTGAAGAGTATTGAGAAGATGGGAATGACCACAAAGATCCAAACATTATGTATGTTTTGCGAAGTGACATGACATGCTGTGGTCACCTGGGTATGGCGGGTACACGTCTGCCATTCTCGTCAATGAAGTGCCCCCCAGCGTTGAGCACCCAGCGGTGATGGAGGGACATGAGGGCGTGTCTGGCTGTGGTGGGTGTGTCCTTTCCATCCTGAGTGTCTGCATTCTTCAGCGGGGAGAACTCGTCCTCTCGCAGCACCTCATACACAACAAACGTCCTGTTGAAAATACACAACATCACATCAGTGCACAGGCAAACACGTGTTGGCAAACAATAGGCACTGTCCCTGAAGCCGGGGATGACAACTGAGCAGCTACCAGGGTAGCTACCAGGAGTACTGCAGAGCTAAAAAAAATAGCTGGTTAATTAGTCAGGCAACAGCAAATTTAACTGCAACCAGATTAATGAGCCCTTAAAAATCAGAATGCCATTACTCTCCTTTTGTTATGCATGCATTTAAAGAAAAAAGTCTTTATATATATATAAAAAATACAGGGTGCAAACTTTGAAGGAAGCTTGACATGTCTGCCCTGTTTTTCCATAAGTCAACTATTGCAGGAATACTTTAATTAAATGTAAAGTTCTATTAGTAGTGATGTGACTCAGAGCTGATGTCATGTAACACTGGAGGAGGTGGAACAGCTCATAAACCTCCATCCTCCTGTGGAGAATTTGGCAAGCTTAGCCTGCTGGACCAAACCTTGGAGAAATGGAACAAGTGGAGGATAAAAATCAGGGCTGGAAAAAGGGGACAGTTCTTGCATCGAAAGACAGATCAAGGACCGGTTAAACCAGAGGCATGCCTGCTAAATATATGCAGTCCAGTCACCTCTCAACAGGAGCAGAAGTTATTTATCATATTCTTAGTGCTTTAAAGGCTGTTAGACTGAGGTAAGATTCGGTTTTTCATTCTGTGCCCTGAATGAAAAAAAATGCACCACAACTCACTTAGCAAACTGGAAGATGTCAAAGACAAACTTTTCCATTTTGATCCCATTTGGTTTCTCTGGTTTGATTAGTTGACCCTGAGCATCCACATACTGGATCTTCTTCTGGGCAACATGGTGCTGCAGCTGGGGCTCGTATTTCCTAATGTGAAAACAGAGGGGGAAAAAAAATCAGCATTATAATGATAAAAAAAAAAAGAAATTACTAAACAAATTAATAAATTTTGGAAGAGCAGAAATTGTCTGAAAACTAATGACAACCGTATTTACAGCTTGGCCTTACTTTACTATGTCTCTGAGGAAGGAGAAGCTGAAGAAATGATTGGCCACGTTTCCTGCGTTGAACATCAGACGACCATCGGAGCTCCGTTTCTGAGCAGTTTCCATGGTGATCTCGCTGTACTCCACCACCTGGTAACGGCCATCCACCTTGCAGACAACACCCACTGCTTCTGTAGGATTTGTTTTCTCCACAACCTGGGAAACAATGTGAAAAAAAAAAGAACTTTACCAAAAACCTCCTTTTTAAAGTCAGTTTAAAGTGGACTGCGCTTTTCCTTTTTCTGTATATATACATCCTGTTTCACTGGTGGATGCACACATCAAACATAGAAAAAGCTTCAAATAACAGGGTCAGCGTATGTCCAAGTAATTTCTATAACGCAAATGCTCAGCTTCAGCCAGTTTTTTCTACTCTGTGTTCTGTATGATGTCAATAAAAGCAGATATCCCCAATATGGTCATCTCAGACCCACTGCTCTGGTGTGAGCACAGAAACCCCCACTCACCTTCTGTTCAAACATTTTGTTTGCAGGAGATAGCCAATCACCTTAAGAGGAGGAGGAAGGGAACTAAAACAGCTTGTTTTAGACAGAGGATGAACTGATGGGCCGTATAATGAAAGTTATGAGATAAAAAAGGATTATTTTTAACATGTATCACAAAAAGCTACTCTAGAGTCCAAGAATAAAGTAATGCAGCTGTAAAAGGGTTATAATCATCCATTTGAACTATTTACATAATAAAATCCACAGATCAGTGCACTTTGATTGTGCTATCAGTTCAGTTCACACAAAACTATCAGCCTCATGAACAAAATAGTCCAAAAAACTGAAGTAAAATAGTTAATAAAACTGCTATGAAACAATCAGCGTACATCATTCTACAACCAGCAAAGTGAAAAGTCTGCACTGAATGACACGCCCCCCCCCCTCCCCCCCTTCTTATCTGTCGGCTACTAATGACAGGTTCCTCATGGGGGGATGGTGAACTAGCAGGGGTTTGGCGGGGGGGGGGTGAAGCCACATGAACTGTTGGTGGAGCTTAGTAATTTAAGATGAGAGGGTGGTACCCTGCCCTGATGTGATTCTTCCATCTGTGCTCCACCCCACATCTCATAATGTCAAACAGGAGCAGGGCCTGCACGGTCTTATTAAGATAATTAGTTCACTCTGTTCTGTGTAAGCTGGAAAATATACACGGCACGATTGAAATTACTTTCTTGGAGATACTGTCAAGAAGTAACAAGACCTTCAGACATACTGTAGATATCTAACACACACGGTGAAGCATGTCATTTGTGATTAAGACAAAGTGTAAGCAAAATGATAAAGAGAAATCTTCTTTTAGTTATTAAACAAAGGACATCTCCTGATGGCTGCAGGGCCTCTGTTTCTGCTATACTGTACTGTTATCATTTAACGCCTCAGTTAAGTGTTATTTTATCTGTGCACCAAGGTCTGTAGGATCTTCCAAGAATGAATGAATGACGGTGAAGAATGAATGTTAAACTTTTTTTTATCTTTTATCTCGAACATAACCTCCTATGGAACAGATCTCGGCCACCGAGTACTGAAATTTGTCCTCGTCCTTTGCGTACAGAGATTTCTCCGGATTCGCTGAATCTTCTGAAAACATTAAGTATCACATCACCTCAAACCAAATTCTCCTAAAATTCGTTGCAATCTTATATGGGAAAATATTATTTTTAAATCTGTGAAGTATTTTCTCAGTCTTTCTCTGAGTGGTGAACCCCTTTATGTCTTTAGTTCTGCAACACTCACCTTCTTTGGGATGTATAGTAAATGACATTACTGATGAATTAGTTATACCGGTGGCACAGTGGTGGAGTGGTTAGCACTAACGCCTCACAGCAAGAAGGTTCCTAGTTTGAATCTCCTGGAAGGCCGGGGGCTTTGTGTAGAATTTCCATCTTCTCCCTGTGCATGTGTGGGTTCCCTCAGGGTACTCTGGCTACTTCTCACAATCCAAAGACATGCATGTTTGATTAACTGCTAACTCTAAATTGAATGGATGAATGTGGTTGCCCGTCCCTCTGTTTAAGCACTATGATAGCCTGTCGACTTCTCCAGGGTGCCCCTACCTTTCTGTCTGTGTAGGTTCTCAGTTATCCAGGTCATAGTAGTCTCTGGAGCTTGAAAAAAGGGTGACTGGACTTCTTTTTGTTCCTTGAAGATGTAAACAGTAAAACTCTCAGCCAAAAGGCTTCTTCAGTTTCGGATGAGAGGTGGAATGTCTTCAAGAAAAAAAAAAGAAGTCCAGTCGCACTTTTTTCAAGCTCCTGAGTCCTGTTGCATGATAGCTTAAATAGGTTCCAGCCCCCTCAGAACCCTGAATTGGATAAATAGGGTATTTTCTAGTAGAAAAACAACTTTTAGTTAAGCCTTGTCCAAATACCATTTTCACACCACACTATTATCTAAGACCATTATAGCAAGCAAACAAAGATTCTGGGCTCAATCCTAAATTTCCTAGAAAGCTGAATTAATTGCGCAAGAAGATTGCAGAAGTGGCTTACATCTCCACCCAGTGGTGAGTTGTGGGAGGTGCAGCTGTCACCCTTAGGACTGTCGAGAACAAAGATGTAAATCTCATTTTACATCATGGGCCACATACAGCCCACTGGCCAAACCCAGCAAAACTCCCCTTCCTGTCAGTGCAGAGATGTTTAACTACGCATTTGATCCCATTAAATATAAGAAAAAGAAGTGTAATTAACTGGAGTAAATGAAAGATAAACATCAGTACAAATAAATGTTTAAAATTATGGAAAATGTTCTGGTAGCTCACTGCCCTGACATAATTCACATTAATCCACTCCTGTGGGCACACTGTGAAAAACAAAGTTAGTAGTGAAAAACAAAAAAGTTGCATAGTGAAAAAAACAGGAACTTCTCTGTTTTAATTGTCATTGTTTATCTATCACTCACTTAATTACGTTAGTATGTATGGCAGTGGAGGGGGGTTTCACCAGCAGGAAAAGCTGTAAAAAAGGACATGCACCCCTGTTCTAGAAGAACAAGACTGACTACTCAGACTGGATCAAATACTGGAAACATGACTCAGCCACTGGCGATGCTTTGTTCACTTACACACCTTACAGAATTCAATTACACATTTTAATATTTGCATGATTAATGAGTATGTCTCACTCCTATTTACCCTCCTAAGAACTTATGTCCTCTATAAGTGCTCACAAAAACAAAGTTAAATTGAAAGGAGGTTAAAATTGAAAGGAGGTTAATGAGTTGTAATGCTTGTGGTTAACACATTCATTTGGCAAGTGAAAGGTTGCTGGTTCAATTCCAGCTGGAGACACAAATTCCCCCCTTGGGTTTGCGTCAGTTAGGGGATCCGGTGAAAACTTCTGCCAAATCAAACAGGCAGAGCTACCCGACGCGGTGACCTCTTGTGGCAAGGGAGCGGCCGAAAGTAGCTTACTAATCTTGGCGTGAACGCCTCCTTAGAATTACTGATACTAAGAGGTCTGATAAAGGTTAACTTTGGACTTATGAATTCAATTCGATTTTATTTCTATAGAGCCTCAAGGCAACTTATCAGTGTTCAGCAACTTTATGAGGGGAATAAAACATGTCTGCTGGTTCCAGAGCTTTTTATATTTTGCCGTTTGATGTGGCACGATGCAGGAGACGAGTAAAATAAATGCAAAAAGAGGCACTTCAGGTAAGTCTGCTGTTGTGGTCCCGATGGCTGAGCCAGTCACTATTACTTTTTCCCCCCACTTAAGCAGAGCTGGTGCTCAGTGTAGAGCCAATTCAATGCATTTCCAGAGAAAGAAAGTTGGGCCCAAAGTTGAAACTAATGTCAGTGACTTTGCAAGGTGCTACCACCAGAAATACACCAAAGATTTGCAGATGCAGCCAGTAGATTATGTTCACCATAATTCTCTTCACACAAAAATACTATTTTTTTTTTTTACATAACACTATATAATGTCTAAATCCCAACCCTTTCGAGCAATACAGGTTGAAGGCAGAACTGGCTCTGTATCAGCAATGGCATCAGGATTAGAACTGTGTCAGCTGAAAAGAAGTAAATGAAGCACCAGAACATTTGTAAATTCATATAACTTCTTTCTACTGTAATGTATATTAAGATCTTCAAAATGCTCCTGTGATCCTGAATAGAAAAGAAAAATAAAGGCAGAAACAGAAAGAAAAAGCAGGTATTATGACCAACCTTAGCTCCACAGTCTGCTCCCTTCTGCACACAGAAGCCGACAAAAGCGGGGTCAGCCACTTTGACTAAGATGTTATCAACACAGTAAACATGGATGGACTCAATCCCCCTCCTCTCCATGTCATCCAGGATACCCTCATTCCCAAGAGCTCTGTAAAGACCCCCGTTACCATCTAGAACACACAGACAGACACATGTGTCACATGCTGAACAACACTGTGAATTAAGCTGGAAGTCACTTATATGCTGTGTGGGCATACCAGGAGCCATAGAGAGCCTTCCTTTGCTCTCCAGGATGATCTTGCCACTGTAGTCCATAGCTGGTAGCATGCCCTGCTGAAAGAAGATGGTATTGTTCTTGTCCAAGCCGAAGAAGTTATGTTTTGAGAAAAAATCCTTAGTGGATTCCATTGTCCTGCCGCTCGTCATGATGTACCTGAAGGCAACACAGAAAGAACTTAGCACTTATCCACATCTCCATTTTTAATCCTTTAAAGAGCAAATGTAGAAAATGATGGATGTGTTTGTGAAACTCTGCAGAAAACATATTCAGCGACTCTTGTGACGAGTGACGTCATTTTGAAAATATGAACTGTCTCTGGATCTGCTCTGCTGGGACTTAATCCTTTTCCAGTAACACAGCTTCCTTGATTGAGTTTCCTTTGATCCTCACAGTGACTTGACCCACTTAATCATCATGCAAACACAACTGGGACAAACAGCTTAAGTTCTCGTTAAAAATAAGACACACAGTATTTGGTAGCTTGGGCCTTTTTTATTTTTCTTCAGATCAAACAGTAGATTTAGTAAACTAAAATGCCTTAGTCATGGAAACCTCATGTCTCACCAGGGGATACAGCACTTGGTTTTGTGCTTCTGCTCAGCCAGCTGCTGGAGCTTCGAGATGCGTTCAGCCTGGATCTGAAAGAGGGTTTTGTGGGACGGCAGCCTGACGTCGTACATGCCTTTGGGGTATGAGACCCCCAGTCTGGTTCCCTGGCCCCCTGCCAGCAGTAAGACTGCCACTTTATTCTGTGAGATGCAGCGAAGACCTAAACAGCAACAGAGCATAAATAGTAGCATAAATAGTAGCAAAAATGGGTCCTGGAGTTAACTTAAGATAGGGCCATACATTTACCGATATGATGGTACACAATCACAATACACAGGCACAGTATCTAATCTCTGGAGACTTGTTATTGCCTAGAGGGGATAAACTTAACAAAAAACAGCTCTGATAACATTTATTAATCAAAACTGTTTAGCAACATTTTACGACTGACTCTGTGGTACTTGTGTGCGTGACATATTATACGAGCTAAAATCTTACAACCCCACTCAAGCCTTTTAATGGCTTAACTATGGTTCAATGTACCAATGGTTTATTATGGGTCCATTTTGTCTTACATAAACTGCTACAATGTGACATGATGTGAAATTCTCTTCCTACTTGTGTGCGTGCCAAAAGGTAAGTTTTATGTTCTGGGCTCGTCCCTAGACTTTGACTACTCTTCCGAAAATACGCGCATACACTCACACTAACACATTTACACACACCCCACGCCCAGCAACACAAACTTGGTCCCAACAGATTGCAATGAGCTCATGACTGAGGGTCAAGAGGGAACGCCAGTTACGTCAGCCACAAATCAGCACCAGATGTATCTGCTGCCCATTGTGAGTGTCACACAGCCCCGGGGAGGGGCTGTGTCAAACTACGCATGAGGGATTGCGCAAAACATAATGAATAATGCAAGCAACACACTAAAATTTCAAATCTTACACTAAAAACCCCACAGTGAATAAATGGAGAGTTTCTGACGCAGCCTGACTGAAACTTTGTAATAAGCTTTTGCAAAAGTTTTGATTAAATAGGCTCCTTTTCTGTGAGCTTACATCTGGATGTGAATACTTTGAAAATATTGCCATGAGAATAACTATTCGCCCAGCTGGACTACCATGTGATACTTTAATCCACTTAAGCTTCCCAGTCTGATACCAGTTAAGCTTTCCTCTCTTACCTGCAGGTCATCACTCTGTATTTGAACGTCGGCTAATGTCAAGACTCCATTGTGTTAAATGTGCTTGCAGTAACTGAGCGAGTCTTGTTTAACAACGGGTAATAGCTCACATATTTTCAATAAAACTAAATACTCCCCAAACTAATTCTTTCAGTTTCCTAACAGCACACAGTACCCCCCGGCAAATAAAGGTTAAAGGTCACAGACAGTAAATAGGTGTGACTATACTTTGTGGGACATCTGATGGAGCTCACCTGTCATCTCCCAGTCTTTGACACAGTCCCCGTCTCTTGTCACACTTCCCAGCACCTCCCTAGGCACCGGTTCCATGCGGTTGTCCAGCTTCCCTTGTTTGCTGTTGTTGGATGCCTCCATGGCATTCTTGAAGAATCCATTGATCTCCTGAAAGTCCATCCGCTCCAAGTCATCAATCAACTCGGCCTGCTCTTCAGGGTTCAGCTGGCTGTAGAACTGCAGGAGGTGAGACTGGCTGGCGTCAGCCAGCTTCTGCCTGAGTGTGCTGATGTTTGGGTCCATGATCACTTGTGCTTTTAATTAACTGTGTCACAATGAAACAGATTTTTAATTAAGTAATATCATTTAAGCAGAGCATATGATATGTGCCATGTCCGGTGTTGCATTTGTCCAAAGCTGGTGGGCTTATATAGATATGAAAAAGATGTTACGCTACAGCATCCTAATATTTGCAGGGGTTTTCCTGCATATAAAGATCTGGCTTTCCACAAGGACTGTGTTAAAAATATTTGTAACTTTTTTATAGGGGGGTTTAATTTACTCAAGCTTAAATAAATTTTTGGTTTATATAATGGCCAAAAATAGCAGAAAAAAGTGTCTGTGCATCTGTTAAGTTGGATAACACAGACTAATCATGTTTACTAGCACAGTCACCAGCCCCATCCCAAAAGAAAAAAATAAACCCTTTATTTTAAGAACAAGGAAGGAGTGAAAGTTAATTGATGGCTTAACCAATTTCCTTAAAGTGGTTGAAGCTCTTCTGATGAAAAACGGAAACAGGTGACAACAGTTTTATAGTCCTGTGTCAGTTTTGAAAACACCACCGGAATGCTTAACCTGTTTGTTTGAACCCACACCCACACTAAACAGGATATTACCACAATATTAAAAGGTAGTAGCAGTATGTCACTTTCATAGTACACTATGGAGTTAATACCCAGCTGTAAAACATAATATACATGACATCATTAACTTAAGGTGCTCATAAAACTTTTAAACTTCACGTCTAAAGCAGGACTTATGAAGTTAAACCTCTACTGAAACTGCAGGGATTCCCGTGTTCACTCGTAGCACAGATAAATCCAGTGGTCTTACTGTGTAATAACAAGTGTTGTTAAGATTTTATAAGCTACATTTTCAATCATTGTAGATGTTAGTTAGCTCTTGTCTCCGCATCAGTCAAGCTAGAGCCCGGCACATGTTAGCAGACATCCGCCCGACCGTTGGGGTGAAGCGGCTCGTTCAGTGTACACAAAGTAGATAAAGATAAATCAAATATTTAACTCTTACCTCTCACAAGGACTGCTCTCAGGTTTAAGACCACTAATACAAATCGATGAGTACTCGTCTGCACTGCTACTACACCCCCCTCCCTGACTACACCTCCTGCTACGTCACATTTGACGTGGCAACAGCGACGACGCCGAAGGAGCCTGCTAAATGATGCATTGAAGTACGCCTCGTAAATTGAATTTACCCTGAAAGCAAGGGGTGTCAAACATAAGGGTCAGGAGGCAGAATCATCCATCCATTCTCTGCCGCTTATCCTTTTAAGGAATGTAATTATATAGTTAAAGGAAGGAAACTTTGAAATAGTCTTGTTTTTTTTTTGTTTTTGTTTTTTTTTTTGCAAACACGGGTAACAGGGTTGCATTGGTTAGAGTGACTCACTCAATCTAGTCAGAAAAGATTGGAAAAATACAAAATATGTCAAAGAGGACTGACTGTGTGCTGTTAGCACACATCTTGAGCATGTCACTCACTGTTTTTCCAGAGTAAATAGGTTTCGGTAACACTAAAAGAGAGTACACAGCAAATTTATGTGTTAGTATTTTGTGCATGCTGTATTTTCATATTGATATTGATGA
The DNA here is from genome assembly GCF_007364275.1 of Archocentrus centrarchus. Lineage (NCBI taxonomy): Eukaryota > Metazoa > Chordata > Actinopteri > Cichliformes > Cichlidae > Archocentrus > Archocentrus centrarchus. The sequence continues at coordinate 26,367,390 of NC_044349.1, read as the reverse complement.
GGGTGGCAGATGTCCTGCAATTGTAGAATAACCCTAAAGGCTACAGAAGGACCATTTCCAGAATATGGAAGTCCGAAAATAGAAAGAAATAGACAAGTAGTTCTGATACTAAAAAAAATAAATTAATTAAAAAAAACTATTAATTATCTAAAATTAACTTTTCACAAATCTTGCTGAGCTATAAATACTTTATAAAACACGCAGTACACTGATACTGATGCCTCTGAATTGAGCCACGATGGGGCGACAGGCTTCCTGATGAGGCGGAAGCAGTTTGTTGTCATTTTGTTTTGGTCCTTCCCCTAGCTAAAACCTGTCCGGGTGATCTTCTCCTGTTTGTTCTTGCCTGCTGGCCAGACTTTTTTTTTTGAAGCTACAGAAAATGAAGAAGTTTTTCGATGACTTTAAGAGAGACATTAAATTTAAATCCGCGGGACCCGGGAAGAAACTAACGGAGGAAACCAGGCAAATAGCAAACTTTTTCTCAGCTGCTGCAAAGCTAAGCGGAGCTAGCAACACAGATAGCTGTGTAACGCTGGTTAAATAGTTATCTCATAGCTAACAGCTGGGTAGTAATAAGTACTGCTTCTCCCCCGGCATGTATTTAAGCCAACCAGAGTAATGCTGATTTGTGTGTATTTTTCTCACGTTTGTGTATCAAACGACTAACTGTTATATAATACTGAGCACAGCGGGAAGCGCCTGTAATTTCAGGGTAACCTGACTAACCGTTAATCCCCGCACAAGCTTATTTAGATAATGATTTAAGCAAACCTGCAACTCAACAGCAAGCAGAGCTGCTTTGATAATGTATTTGTGGTGTTCTTGTTGCGGCTTAGCTTAGCGAGGTGTTGAGGCGCTGTTTTTTTTTGTTTTTTTTTACAGTGAAGCCACAACATGTCTCCTTACTTAGTGCTATTTCTCTCTTAATTACCCTACAGTACCAAGCCTGAGGTGGTACAAAGCAGCTCCAGTGCCAAGCACAATCGCCATGCCCCCAGTGAAGGAGCCCAGAGGGCTGGAGCTGCAGCCCTGGCCAGGATTGAACAGCAGCACAAGCCGAAGGTGCACACCTCCCAGGACGCCATTAGGAGTCAAGGTGAGACATACAGTCCTGTTGTTACTTACGATGGTGTCTCAGATCAAACACAGATGAACGTCACTCTCCTCATTTTAGTTGTGGGTATTAGGAAATTACTGTTTTGGGTAATCTTGCTTTGCTTCGCTGTTACTTGCATTTGTAAAAACACGCGTTAGGATCAGAAGCATTTTTCAGCTGATTACAAGAGGGTTCTGAAGACAGTTATGATTAAATAAGAAATATGTAAATGCAGGAGTTTTACTGTTATTTATTGATTGATAACCTTTAAAGAGACTAATTATCATCTCCTACTGTAATACATCCAGTACCGCTAGGAAAGTAACAACCAAAAACAGTTTAATCCCCTTTGGAAAACCGTAGAATCCCCAAAGAAGGCCATCCATCCATGCTTCAGTCTTATCTTATGCGGGGCTGGGTCGCGGGGGCAGCAGCCTAAGCAAAGAAGCCTAGTCCTCCTGGTCAGATGCCTGAATTACCTTAGCTGGCTCCTTTCATTGTGGAGTAGTAGTATATCCTCACCTTACTGACTGAAATCCTCACCCTCTCTCTAAGGGAGAGGCCAGCCACCCTTCAGAGGAAGCTAATTTCTCCCACTTGTGTCCACAATCTTGAGAGTAGGGACGTAGACGTCGACAAATTAATTTTCACGTTCAGTTCTCTTCACCGCAACGGACCAATACAGCGTCTGCATCACTATAGAAGTCTGTCGTTCTCTTGCTCCTCTGTCACCTCACTCACGAACACCCCGAGATCTTTAAACTCCTCCACTTGGGACAGCAACTCATCCCTGAAATAGAGAAGCATTTTTTTTTAAATTATTATTGTTGTATTCATGGGAAAACTTGGGTTATGGGGATAGGCTTTTAATAGTTGTGCATATGTTAAGATGCTGAACCTATGAAGTCCATGGAAAGTAGATATGATTAAATAATATTATACACTGATAAAGCAAAGAGCAAACATTTTTAATACAATATTAAATGGTATTGATTTTTTTTGTATAAATATTAAAAAGATTCTGGTATAATTATATTGTTTTCTATATTTGCTTGCAGTAAAAAGAGAACTCGAGGCTGAGGCAGCTGCGCTTGCTGAAAAAGAAAAGACAGCCACAGTGGAGGTAAATGTTGTGTAAACCAGAAGCTGTTTGAGTCAAGTGACACAATCATGTTAAATTTGGTTCACATTCTGTGTGTTTAATTTTGCAAAAATAGGGCAGCATGGTGGTGTGATGTTAGCACTGTTGCCTAAAAGCAAGAAGGTCTGGGTTTGAATTCACCCTGGCCCAGGCCTTTCTGTGTGGAGTTTGCATGTTCTCCCCGTGTCTGCGTGGGTTTCCTCCCACAGTCCAAAGACATGCACTTACTGGGGTTCGGTTAATTGGTGATTCTAAATTACCCATAGTACATTTGCTTCCCAGGGATCCAAAGTGCCAGTGAAAGAGCCGTCCCTTCTCTCCGTATCGGGCGTCTATTTCACCTGTCCGCTAACTGGAGCCACGTTAACCAAGAGTGAGAGGGAAGTGCACATTAAAGAGGCCATTTTAATGGTATGTCTGAGGATGTTGATAATTTCTTTTTTGTTTTGGTTCAGTTATAATGTGTGTTGTGCAGTCAGATTGAATGCTAATGCTAATGTATTCGGTGCTTTTGATAAAACGTGCCCTCTGTTTTTGCCGTCAGCGGTTTGAGGAAGATGAAGTTGAGGCATCGGTTATGATGATACACACATTTAACAAAGACAGGGAGAAAGTGAAGGCTGCTGTGGAGATCATAAGCAAGTAAGACACTGATTGATGTGAATTACACGTGTAAATTTATCTTCCACCAGAGGCTCTTGTCAGATTTCAATACCTGTTTCAATTTTATTTTTGGAATAGGTATGCTGTGTTGAGTATTCTTTGATGTTTTGTCTCCAGATATGTTGAAAACATTTGTAAGAACCCCACAGAGGAGAAATACAGGAAGATCAAACTCAGCAACAAGGTCTTCCAGGTATGTAACATTTCTCACCTATTGGGTCAGGACTAATTATTTGTAACAGACTTGATGTGATTCCTCAAATATTAAAAAAGATTTTTGCATGTCTTACATCCATTCTTTGTGTTATTTCAGGAGAAGGTTAAGTCTGTGGAGGGCAGTAGGGAGTTCCTGCAGGCTCTGGGCTTCACAAGCATGATGCTTCCCATGGAGGGCCAAGGTAAACAAATTGTGATGCTTTCATAAATATATGCTGGAAATATTTGCTCACTAGCTTGTGATTTTCATTTATACATTATTCAGTCTTTACATCTTTTCACGTGTGCCCACCTTTCATGGAGATCAGAGGATAAAGAGGAGTTCCTGGTGTTGCAAGAACAGAGTCCTGATGCCCTGGAGCTGATGAAGGAGAGGAGGGATCGTCTTCAGAGGGGAGAGCCGGTCAGAGCACAGCTGGACAGGCAGCCTCAAGCTTTCGGGCCGTCTCCTAATGCTCAACGCTTTGAGCTGCCGCCAGAGTTCTACAACCTGACAGCAGAGGAGCTCAAGAAGGAGCAACAGCAGAGGTACAGACTCACTTCCAGTCCAAGCTATAGGACACCAATAAATAGATCTAATTCAGATTGGCTGTAAATTCTGTGTATTCACTGTTTTGTTTGGTGGTAGAGGCATGGCTTCTCAAATTAAGGCAAAGCATCTTTGTTGCATTTCTCATTTTCCTCATGAATTATCTGTGCAGTCGGATCAATGACTTCGTTTACACTCGTTGTAGTAGCGATGCCAGTGAGACAAGAGTAAAGATCAATATTTCGCTCTTAAGATTTGCAATTTATCATCTGTCCCAGTGTGGTAAGAGAAAGTGTATCCCTGTGTGAATTTCTCGCAAGACTGCTATAAAAAACAAACAAAAAAGAAAAAAAACACAAGCAACTGTTTGCTTCCAGTAATGCTTGTGCTCCAAATAGGTGATGGTTATAGTCATTCCACATGGTTTCCCAGTTTGACTAACTAAGTAAAGGGGAGTTAGAGGAGACTATCTCCCAGGGGCATGCAGTAGATGCTGCCCCTTTCATTATCGTCAGTTCTTACAACTTTGCCACATAATGAGCTGCACAGGAAATAAGAATGAAAGAAAATCAGGCAAAATGTTTCTTAGTGCAGTGCAATTTCCCACCTTAGAGATTACTGTGTACCATTTTAACTCCCAGTTAAAATTGCACTTAAAACTAGAGCCCAATCAGTGCTTGAATTTAGGGGCAGATACAAATAATTTATAGTATAGGCATGATATATATGCAGGATTATGTGTTATATTGGAAAAGGAAAAACCTATGGGGTCATTGATCATGAATTTTCTAGCTGTATATATTACAAATTAGTCAGCAGTTTAGCATAAAGACACAGCTTAACTTTGCACCATGGTCTGCTCACTACAGTGCATACTAATGATACACATGATGTAGGCAGTGCTGAAAGTAATGAAAACAGTACTTTACTCTGTATTGCATGTGCCATGAGATCATTAAAAAAAAATCTTAGTTGTACTGAGTTGTACAGTGTTTGACTCTAGGTTTCCACTATTAATGGCACACCCACTAATAATGGATGATCTAATCCTGCTCTGTTTCATGTACACCTTGCGTGTGTCGTGTGCCTCTAGCTACAAAAAGTCCTCTGGTCTATTAGTGTTTGTCCATCAGCACATGTCCAGAGGAGCTGAGTCCTTTGTGTGTTTCTCAGGAGTGATTTGGTTGAGAAGAATGCCATGCTGCGCACTAAAGCCATGAGGGAGAAGGAGGAGCAGAGAGAGAGAAGGAAATACAACTACACCCTGCTTAGGGTCAGACTGCCTGATGGAAACCTGCTACAAGGTAAAGGTCACCATTTTAAATTTACTTCCCAAGACTGAATAAAATCAACTGAACAAAAAGCATTTTACTGTGAAAATCCTGCCAATCTTAGTTTTGTTGACAGGTTCAACACAAGAGGTTATGACTGAGTAAATATTATTTGTAACCATCCCAGGGACATTTTATGCCTGGGACCGGCTGCCTGTGCTGTTTTCATTCATACGAGAGTCTCTGGTGGACGGCTGGCAGCCCTTTGAACTGATTGCTCCTGGAGGTCAAAAACTACAAGAATCTGAAGATGTCGCTCTCGCAGAGTGCAACTTGGTGGGTTGAAACCAGAGTCTACTCATGAAACTGGCCCATGACAAACAAGAGAAGCAAAATTAGAGCTTACAGTAACCGTAGATTACTAACCTGAGTTTTGTATCACTTTCAGATGGGTGAAAATCACCCATTAGTGTTCTAGGGTTAAATTTGAATACTGTGACACAGGCTGGTAATATGTTTAAGTTGTCTGTTTTTTAACTCAATTCCATTGTTGCCCCAAAACTACTAAAAACTAACAGTATTTTGGTTTTCATTATGATGAATGTGAACGTTGACATTTGTGCTTTTGTTTACCTCTGAAAATCCTCCCAGTTTAAAAACCTCAGCACCCAGCTGGGGTTTTAATTCAGGTTTGTTTACTTTGCGGGGATTTTTGTAGAGTGAATATTTGAGGCGATTTTTAGTAGGGCAACATTGATGTTGAGGTTAAGTATCACATTTACATATTTCATCTAGTAATTTTCTGCATTTTAAAGTCTGTATTTTATTGACTTCCCTTGCTAAAAGTATAAATGATTTTATTTTAGGTCCCTGCTGCCCTGCTCACATTTGCCTGGGATGCAGCTGTGCAGGCTGATATTGCAGCTGCAGGTGGAAAGTGTCCAACGCTCCTCAAACCTGAACTGCTGGAAAACATTCGGACCCTGAGCTGAGCAGACATACTCGGTCCTGAACCCTCCCCTCTTTTCCCTCACAGTACTGGGGTGAATTTGCCCCTTAACTAGTGACACATTTATTTTTTACAAACTAACTTAAGTCAGTAGCAGTGATAGGTTAGGGGAAACTTCACCCTAATGCATTTGTTGTGCTGAGCATATCCTTCTCCCTCCCTGTGGGGAAAAGGTCACACTACAGCCTGGCTCAGCTGCACATTGTGTTGAAGGATGCACTGCTAATATATAAGGAGAAAGTAAGGGACATGTGGTTGGGGGTGTTTTCTCTCATCACATCCTGAATGTACATGCTGTGTAGTTAACAGACTGTGGCTGCAGTCTTTCCAGTTCTACCCAACAGTCAGGTATAGTTTACATGGCATGTTGAGACCTTGTTTTAACTGTGTCACCACTTCCTCCCCTTTAGAAGAAAAAATATAGCAAAGACAGTTGAAGATACTGTTGTTGAATCAGATCAGGCATCTCAACTCGTACAGCAGCTCCTGTGAGCCGCTGGGTGTCAGTGCACTGGCTTTACTTAAGACTTGAAATGTTGTGTGCTTTGTTTGGCAGTGTTCAAGATTAGCTTGGTGTAGTCTGTTAACTGGGTTGATATGATATGAGTCTCAAAACATGTAAGCTTCTGTTGCCCTTTTGTTCTCTGCTCTGGAGCTGCCTTGCACAACACTGTATTTTGTTGTTGCTTCAGTATGAACACAAGTCTATATCAAAATTCATAAATCAAAGTTTTTCTGGGTAATTTTGATCAAAAACAGAAGGTGTCTTGGATAAAAGATGTCTATAAACATACATATATATATAAATTTAGTTTTATAAGTGTGTCAGCCATGTGCTGATATGAAGGCAGTTCTATTATTAGAATAAAGGTTTTAATAGTGTGTTAGACTGAAGGATAATTTAAAACTTTTTGAGTAGAGCGCCCTAAACATCTCTAACATTACATTGTCCATACTTAAATGATTATTGGTTTAATTTTAGAATTATGCTCAAGATTTATGTATCCAACTTAGCTCTGGCATGCAGATAATCCTTAATTTAATTTCTGGCAGCATGGATTTTTGTTGTATTGAAAATGGTGATTTAATTATTCTTGTACTTGTTTGCATCAAACATTTTTTTAAACCACATAAAGGGTCTACAAATGTATGAAAACGCCTCATAGCATCAACTGTCCGAAATGAATCCAGTGACAACTTCAAGTTGCAAAAGTCACTGAAGATTCAAACTGTTTATTCAAGCTGCATACATTTATAATGAAGTTTTGTTGCACATGAAAATGTACCAAGTAGAGCCGTAAAAGCAAATTCCTTTCTCCTTGTAGTGGTTGGTTAGGATGACAACAACCTACCTCTCACCATTTACTCTAATACATCCCAAGGGAATTGTACACAAATACGTAACAGGCATCAGTCTAAGGTTAGGCGGGAAGTGTCTTTTTAGCCTTTTATGTTGCTAATAATTGTCAGTACCTTTAACACTGAACACACACTGGGTGATGGGGAAACAAACTTATGTCCACTATTTCATGCACAACCCAACATATACAAGGTCATAATCAGCCAAAAGCAACATTTCTGCAGCCTACAAGCTTGTCAACAGGTATTCCACAAAGGAATGTAAATCCTTCATTAGCACCGTAACAGTATGAATAATTAGTGAGCGGTTGTGATCTGTTCAGAGTTGTTCTGTTGCTTTTTGAGCTGCCTGTAATAAAGATCGCTTGCTAATCCTTTGAGTATGTATGGGGAAAAAAAAAAATAAAGATGTCTTTTGCATAGAAATGTTTTCTATTATGTTGCACATGTACAAGTATTTTTTTTTGCAAAGCCTTCATAATATCAGCAACATCTTGATGCTATGTTTACATCTGACACCTTAAATGTGAAATTAGTTTAGCCGCCAGCTGTTTACTACTCTGACTTTAGATGAAATACAAAGTGTCTTTTAAAGATAGCAGCCTTTGAGTTAATTTACCGTTATGAGAAAGAGGAGTGGCACAACAAGGTTTACTAGTAATGGTGGTGGTGGGGTCCACTGAGCAGCAGTTCCCTGGGGGGAAAAAAATGCCTTGTTGATACCAGACTCCGGGTATGACTGATGTCAGCTAACAACAGGAAAAACAGTTTGGATGGAATCACTGAAATTTGTCAACAGAAGACTGGAAAAACATTGCTTGGTCTGAGGAGTCTCAGTTTCTGCTGCAGCATCCACAGTCAGTCAGAATTTGGTGTAAATGACATGAAAGCATGGATCCATCCTGCCTTGTATCAAGAGTTCAGGCTGGTGGAGGTGGCATAATACATGGGGGGGGGAATATCTTGGAACACTTTGGATCCTTTAGTACCAACTGAGTATTAAAACAAATGTTAAAATGCCACAACCTACACAAGTATTGGTGCTGACTACGTCCATCTGATGCCTGCTTCCAGCATGATAGCGTGCCACGTCAGCTCAGATCATCTCAAACTGGTTTCTTGAACAGAACAGTGAGTTCACTGTACTCCAGTGGCCTCCACAGTCACCAGATCTCAATCCAGTAGAGCACCTCTGAGATGCGGTGGAACAGGAGATTTGCGTCACAGATGTGCAACGTCTGCATGAGGTTATATCAACGTGGACCAAAATCTCTGAATGTTTCCAGCCTTGTTGAAGCTATACCACAAAGAATTAAGGCAGTTCTGAAGGGGGCCAACCGAGTACTATCAAAGTACACCTAACAAAATGGGTGGTGAGTGTAAAGCGTAAGGCTGTAACTTGTGAAATAAAACTGAATATTTTACTTAACTGTCAAACTGAATTAACTACTGTGGGATAAACAACATTTTCTGAATCTGAAACAGTAAATCCATTATCTCCACCATAAATCCCAGGGGGTGCAGATGCAGGCCACAAAATACATACTTCATGACTTTGAAGTGAATTCCTATTTCAAGGAACACCGCTCTAAATCAACAAGTTGATTTAGAGCCACATAACTCAGCTGTCAGTTTATTAGTGATCTCCACTAACAACTAGTAGTATAACAACTCTTGATTCATGGAAGTTAAATCAGATTTTGGTCAAACGGTCTACCACCAGTGTTTCTATGATACTGTCCCTCTCATTCAGAGAGGTTTTAAAGTGAGGTCAGGCCAAACACTCTCCTGTGTCCTTCAATACGATTCAGTAACATTAATGGCAACCTTGGGAGTAGGAAATGTTCCGTATTCTTCAATAACAGCACAGAGCCTCAAGAAATTTTCCTGACAACCAGAAAAAACATGAAGGGATGAGGAATAAACTGAATATAAAAGTGCAGTACTTTTATTAATGTTTAATGAATTTATCTTGTTCAAGTATTCTTGAAAAATAAAGAAAATACATATTTATAAAACATTGTGAGACTGAACCTAACTGTACAAGTACAGATCTAGCAACTACTCCAGTGAGTTGTCAGGATTAGAAGTTGCAGAATAAATGAACCTATTGAAATCACAGGAAAATGTACAGATGGACTTTTTGCTTCTCCTTTTGGTAACCTATATACATTTAGAAAATAACATATCCATAACTTCACGAATTCAACATTTCAAACCGTAAATGTCTTGATGTCTCTGATGCTTCTCGTGGAGGAGGGGAAAAAGAAAAAAAAGAAAAAAAGAAAAAAGGTCATTTGTGTTCTGCTCTTCCTCTCTCTGTGCAACCCAATCTGCAGTAGCTGAAGCAGTGCCAGAGAGACATTCACTTTCCCCTCCCAAGAGGCCCACATTAAGCGCAAATGTTAAACACAATCTATGAATACTGGTCAAATCTGTCCTTAAGCCAGTCACCAATATTAAGCATAACTGCAATTGGCCCGATGGCTACTGACTGAACTGAATTAGTTGAGAGGGAACTCAATCCTGAGCAGATTTTACCTGCTACGAGCTGCCTGTACCATAGCAAGGTGCTTCATCTTGATGACTTGATTCTGTCTGGGACACAATGAAGTTCATATCCAGGAAGCAGGAATTTATAAGTGGAAACAGGGTAGCCTGACTGGGGAAAACAGCCTGTCCCGTGCTCAGACGGTGTTGAGGGTAGATGCAGAGCTTGCCATGGGGAGAGCAGCAGTGTCAGAGGGGGTTACTTCCATTGGACCATCTGTCTCACTGGAGTTCTCTTTTGTAGGGCCTGAGTAAAAATTACAAATGTTATTAGATTTCATTTAGGTGTATAAAATGCATACATGCACTTTAAAATCAGATAGTATGCAAGAAACTGTACTAAGAATCTTAGTTTAAGTGCTTAGCTCAAAGTGGACCTATTTAAGCTAATAAATTCAGGCTCCATACTTGTTTTTACTTTATTTTTGGACTCTACATTAGCTTTCTATGTTTGACATTTCAAAATAATCCCCATTTATGTGATACTGGCCCTGGTATTCCTCCTTAGTTCACCTACTGACTTTAGAAGCAGAAATAAAAGTTTACCAATCTGCAGCAAAGAAAAAAGAAAGAAAAACAAGACTAGTTCAAAAGTATTTATTTACTTTGTGGGGTCCACCTCAGTTTGAGAACCACTGCTTTAAGTCAACTTTCTTCTGACTGCTGGTCCAAAAAGGTTTGAACAATAGATGACCATATTACAGATATCCATTCTTATTGGAATCACGCAGAACTAAGAAAATGAACATTTACTGCAGTTTGAACCCTGAGCTTTTGCATCACAGGGATTATGCATAAATATACTGAGTTCATTATTTGAAACTCTAGCCATGTTTAATATGAGCATTTTTTTCATCCATTTATTCAATATTTTCTTGGGAACATGTGTAATCTCTTTGAATTTCAGAGTAAACCTAAAAGATGAAAATGACAGTTGGAAGAAAAAAAAAAATCTTCCTGTGCAACTTACCACTCTGAGTAGAAATAACTACACAGTCGTCTTCATCATCATCCTCATTGTCAGCTTGAAAACCATCAGCCTCAACTGTTTCTGTCTGTTAAACAGCAAAAAGCTGCAGTCAATTTAAGAACATCCTTTCATATGACCTTCATCTTTGGCAATATGATAATTAAAGTGATACTCTGAAGAGGACATTGCTTAATCCCATGTCAACAGGGCTTAAAAACAAACAACAAAAAAGAAATCTCACAATCCATCTCTATCTACCTGTTCGGGATCATTACATCTCTTCATAAACTTGGTGATTGACATGCTGCCTGTGCCCTTCCTTTTGTTGGAGGATGGAGTGGTGGAGGAGGTCTGGGGAGTAGTGGGAGAGTTTCCCTGAGAGCCTGTGGCTGCCTGGGGTTCTTCACGGGGTTCTTCGCGAGCGCCCGTGGTGAGGTAGGTCCACTGGCAGGGCACTGGAAGAGCCTCCTGACCAAAACGTGACAGGACCTCTGGGTGCACATACCAACAGCATCGCTTGTAGGCTGAGCGCTTTTCATAAACAGCATTGTTCTTGATGAGGCGTTTCAGCTGCATCCTGATCAAAGAAGGAAGGTAAAGAAAAATCTAAACAATACAACTGCACCATTTAAACATATTTTTTCATACTGCATATTTATACATCTGCTATTCACCAACTATTAAGTTCACCTGGTGGGAATGTTTTCTGTTGTGTTCTGAGGGCTGGACAGAGCAGGAGGTGATGATGAGGTGGTTGTCTGCTGGCGACAAAACTCCTGAAACTCACTGATGATCATTTTGCTACTGTTGACATTGCCGTGCAGAAGGGGCAGCAGCTTACCAAGTACTGTCCAAGAGGAGAATATTGTCATAACATCTAAATTAGTTACAAACTGTAAATACATTTCATATAAATATAATCTAAAGCTTTATTTGCTGAAAACAAACTGATAGTGCTGAGCAATGAGTCAATGGAGTGCTCCAGTGTTTCCCCACAAGAAACTTTACCTGGGCATGATGCCCAGATATATTTTACGACTCATTTTAGCATCTTTATTTTATCATCAATCCAAGATTACACAATCCATATCAGACAATACCCCTGCACTTATTTTGAAAGTTTAGGCAATGCAAACTAAATAGCACTGGCCCTTCCCATCTCACTGTCTCTGTACTGCAGGCTGACCATGTCACTGTTGTGTTGGTCCTCCATTAAGGAAGCTCACTTTAGGGTCGTTTGTCCCACAGTGGCAGACTGTACTGCTGTGGACAGCAGCTGAAAGAGAGCATATTTCTCCCATATTGGCTTCTTTTTATTGGCTCCCTGTTAAATCCAGAATTGAAATTAAAATTCTTCTTCTTACATAAAAGGTCTTGAATAATCAGGCCCCATCTTATCTTAAAGACCTCATAGTACCATATCACCCCAATAAGGCACTTGAATCTCAGACTGCTGGCTTACTTGTGGTTCCTAGGATACTTCAGAGTAGAATGGGAGGCAGAGCCTTCAGCTTTCAGGCCCCTCTTCTGTGGGGCCAGCTCCCAGCTTGGATTTGGGAGATAGGATGTCTATCTATTTTTCAGATTAAACTGAAAACTTTCCTTTTTGGGCTGGATTATATGACCCTGAACCATCCCTTAGTTATGCTGCTATAGACCTAGCCTGCTGGAGTTTCCAATAATCCCTCAGTCCCCTCAGCCCCAACTGGTAACAGCAGATGACTGCCCCTCCCCAAGCCTGGTTCTGCAAGAGGTTTCTTCCTGTTAAAAGGGAGTTTTTCCCTTCCTACTGTCAGCAAGTGCTTGCTCACAGGGGGTCATTTTGACTGTTGGGTTTTCTCTGTAATTATTGTAGGGTCTTTACCTACAATATAATGTGCATTGAGGTGACTGTGTGTTGTAATTTGGCACTATATAAATAAAACAATTTGTGCCAGTAGTCCTCCTGCCTGAAATCTTTTATGAGTGTTACACTAAGCTCACAGAGCAGAACAAGGACCATTATCACTACCTGCAGTACAAGACATTGGGTGGAGTCCAAGTGCAAGATAAGGAACTCACTGGAGAGGCAGTTAATTATTATCTGTTATTTATTGTCAAAGTGTATATTGTATTATTTATTTAAGTTATTTAAGAACAAGGGCTTTAATCTTAAAGACAATTATAGCAACAGTACTAATGCAACAATCGGACATTAATACTCCAACAGCAGCCTGCAGTCTCAACAAGAAAAAGGCCGCTCTCCATTCTCAAACTCTGCATGTAAGTAAACCACCTGGCAAACACTTACACTGTTCTTCTTTCTGAGACTTCAACGACATCTCCTTTGGGCTGGGACTGTTGTCTGCCTTGGGTAAGGGCTCTACCAAACACACAGCATATGGCTGTAAAAGTTCCAAGCCAGGTGCTTCTCCGTCCCAGATGCAGCCCCTAACCAATGGCTCCAGCACCTTCATCTTCTTGCTAGACATCAGCTCATCCCACTCCCTTGCTTTCAGTTTCTGACGCAGCTTTTGCTTCTCCAGGTCCCCACCATCCTGGACGGTTTAATGGGTATGATCAGTGGTGTAAACGGTAAACAGAAACTTTGCCTAAGTATTTTGAAATCAGAAGATCAAACAAGCAAAAAAACTGTCAGATTATAGGGGGAACTAATACTGTGGCTCCACTTGTACCTCTTCTTCCAGTGCCCCTTCATCATCTGAAAGGTAGCCATGAGGAACAAAGAAACCATCGTCATCGTCGTCATCATCATCACCTCCCTCTTCCTCATCTTCCTGAAAGTGATCAACAGTTCAGAGCTTCTTAATAAGTAAAATAATCATTATCACAGTTATCAACCACAAAGCATACTGCTTTCACCTTGTGAGTCTGTGACATACAATCATGGCATGGCCCTGAAGTCACCTACTGTAACCTAAACTACCACAAAGATGGATTTGAATACTCTAGCACAGGGCTCTTCAACTCTAGGCCTCGAGAGCCCCTGTCCTGAAGGTTTTAGATGCGTCTCTGTTTCAACGCACCTGAGTCAAATATAGAAGTCATTAGCAGGACTCTGGAGAACTTGACTGCATACTGAGGAGGTAATTCAGCCATTTGATTCAGGTGTATTGGATCACGGACACATCCAAAACCTGCAGGACAGGCCTGTCCTGCAACACCTGCTAGAGCCCTGCTCTAGCAGGTGTTGACATGACACGTATAACAATGGCAGCATCACATATATTCAAAATGCAAATCTCAAAACATTACATGCATATAGTTCATGGATCAAATTCATTAGATGTGGTCCAAGTGCTCATACTCAACATGTTAATGGGCATCATGGCTAGACAATCACATTACAAGATGGGCTCTCTTTAGTCCATGCCACATTTATTGTTGTGAAGTTAAAAGATGACAAGTGTAAACACCATTGTATATGTAAGTTCACAAAACTAATTATAGCCCATTACCTTTGATGCAATTAAAAGATAGGCCATACTTTAGCCAAAGTATTTTATTCTATTTTGAGTATACAGATATTAAAAGTACAGAGATTGAATTGGATTAAGTATAGAGCAGTGTTAATTTCGTTGACGAAATATTTGTCATTGTTTTTGTCAGCGACCCTTTTTTTTCATGACGAAAACGAGAAGATAACTAAATTAAAACTACCTAAAAGGATAAAAACAATGGCAAAATTGACATTTTCGTCAACGAATGAAAACGAGACGAAAATGCTTGGCGGGGACATCCAATCAGAACTTATTTAATTTTGTGACAGGGCGGGACAAGTTAGGAAAACATCCAATCAAATGCACAGTTTACTCTAAACCCGGGAAGGACAAACTAGCCTGTGATTTGTCTTTACTTCTGATAGAACTAAGTTATGTAAACAATGTCAGCAGGGAGAAAGAGAAGAGCCGATGTATGTACACATTTGTCCTTTCAGGGCTTTTAAATTGTTTTGGAGTAGCAGGGGGGCATGCCAAAGTAGCAGGCGCCTTATGACCGAGACCGAAGCCATAACGGCAGCAGACGATATGAATAGTCACATCGCAGTCATGAACCAATCAAATGGCTCAGATAGAAAGAACGTAAATATTGCCACGTGCATCCACATGGCGGTGGAAATGGAAACGGCCGATGGCGCAAAAAAATTTTTTTTTTATGAATATTAAAAAGTAGACGTCACAGAGTGGTGAAGTAGGTGGAAAATCAAGACACAAAACAATGTGTAAACCAAGTGGGGCGACTATCTCGAGTAAAAAAACAGCAAATCTTAAACGACATCTGCAAACCAGTTACCCAGATCTCCATGCAAAGGTAAGCATTTTAATGTCATGCAGGGTTATGTGTTTTTCCCAGTTTAGCGTTTGTGTTTAGAGAAAATCACCACACCGCGGTGGATTAGCCTTTCCTAATCTTAGTCCTGAACACTGCCCTGTACCTTTCCTGTCCTGCTGTAAAACACTCGTATTATCTCAGTAAGGTGCTATAAATTATAATTATAATTCGTCAAGACTATGACTAAAACTAAATCAAAATTTGCTGTCAAAATTAGCAGTGGTATAGAGAGACCACCCATCTTAAAAAGTGGTCTGCAGGAACTGTAAAATAAAATTTCTAGTCACTGAATTCATGGATTCTCATGTTAAGATCCATCAAAATGTTAATTGCCTTTATTTTTGGTCTATGTTGCATCATTGTTAGATGTGCACATGAGTAGAAGCTACTTTAAAAAAACATTTTTTTACACATTTAGTATTACAGCTTTATTATATGCCTCTGCCAACCAGTTCATACTGGTCAACAAATGTGAAAGACAGACACAGTATCTCCTGTTTCTGTTATTTAAATATCCATCCATCCATTCTCTTCCACTTATCCTGTTCAGGGCCGCGGGGGGGCTGGAGCCTATCCCAGCTGTCATAGGGCGAGAGGCAGGGTACACCCTGTACAGGTCGCCAGCCTGTCTGAGGGCTACCACAGATAGACAACCATCCACACTCAACATTCACACCCATGGGAAATTTAGAGTAGCTGCATGTCTTTGGACTGTGGGAGGAAACTGGAGTACCCGGAGGAAAACCACGCAGACACAGGGAGAACATGCAAACTCCACACAGAGAGAGTAAGAGGTCAAGGTGGAATCAAACCCAGACCTTCTAGATGTTATTCTGTGAGGCAGCAGTGCTAACCACCACGCCACCGTGCTGCTCACCATGCTTAAATAACCATTGCAACATTATGCAGCAAGATGTTTGCCAATGTTTACCAAAAACATTTCATGTGAGGTGTGACCTTTGATCACCAAACTGTTAACATTTAGTCTTTAGTCCAAATCTGAAGAAACTCAAAAAGCAGTCAACTGGCATTCACACAGCCCTTTTCTATTCTTACTGACCAAAGCGCTTAATAGGGAGTACGATTACCCACTCACACAGCCACTCTTTATATCATTCATGACAACAACCAACTGACCTAACATGCATGTCGTTAGGAAGAAACCCACACAGAAAGGATCCTGAATATTTCAAACCCAGAACTTTTTCTTTGCTGTGACTAGAATAGGATGGTTGGTCAAACCTAAAACACACTTAAAAAATAAATAAATAATCAATCCAGTAAGACTTACCCCTTCACTATGAGACAGGGACTCTCCTGGTTCCTCCTCCTCCCATTCTTCATCACTGTCCACCTCATAGTCAAGTAAATCCTATGGTGGTAGAGCACAGTTATTCCAACAGGTACACAACAAAATAAATTAGAGGTAAAATTGTAAAGGTGAATAATAACCAAATCTGGGTTCTCAGATAATACAGGTCTTCATTACAAATGTGTATAAAAACAAGAGATGTGTTGGCCTATAGAGCTCTCCTGTCAAATGTTTTACTGACATACTGCAACAGAGACTAATTTGGCTGTAAGTCAATCATTGGCCCAATATTTACTTTTTTTTTTTTTTTTTTACAAATTTTGAAAATGTGTAAAACATAAAAGTTAAAAATTCAAACTGTTTGCAATATTGTGTAGACCTTTTCCCAATGAATACTCACTGTTTTAGAAGAATTAACAAGGAATAATAAATAAGGAAGAAGTAGCGACTGACATTAAATCAACATTATTTCTTGTAAGTGTTGAAAATTAGTGAAAAATAAAAATGTATTTGCAATATTTTATTGAATACTCATAACTGAAATATCTGATAAATTTACAAAAAAAAATAAATAAATAAATAGAAGTTTTTACCTTGTCTTGTTGGAATGGGCAGCGAGGTGAGATGTGTGAACTCTTCTTACTCCATGTGCCCCAGTAGGCTGGACGGTAATTCTCACGAAACTGCAGAAGCTTCATGGGTCCATAACGTTTACGGTCTGGTACAGCATCTGGTTTGGGCCCTTCCACTGCTATACAATCCCTGGGAGAGAGAAAGAAAAAATAAATAAAAACAGCAAAAACAGGTTAGAAGGGAAGAAGCAGGACATTATTTTTCAAGTGTATAAATGTGATTATTAAGAAAAAAGGAAAAAAAAAAACTTGCAGCTCAGAGGCCTGTATTACATGGCAGGATTTGGGTTTATTCAGGTCAGAGTTTTATGTTCTACAAAGTAGGGCTGCAACTAATGACTATTTTGATAGTCAATTAGTCATCGACTACTGAAACAATTGGTCGACTAATCAGATTATGAATCACACAATTATGAAATGAAACTTATTTAGCTATCAGCTTTTACATTTAGCATTTTTGCCAGCTTTCACTCCTGACTCCAAACAGCTACCTTTAGAAATATACTAGATCTTGTCCAGACTGACAAAACTGACATGGACAATCTTTGTCTTGTTTCTTTCATACTGCTAATCTGTCAGCAACAGCTGTGTTCCTTTCACCCTGCGCTATGCGTTTAACCTTTTCATATTTTTCTGCTATTATAGCCTTAACTTCATTTTTAAAATCAGATGTTCTACAGCCAGTAGACCTGTCCATATTTGTGACTGGCCAGATGCTGCCAGTGCCATCTCTTTCATGTGAAAATGTATGAGGCTAAACTGACAAACCCTAGGTTAACTTGTGCAGATGATAACGAAATCTGTGTGACCACCTAGTGTAACCAACAATAGTGAGGTAAGAGAATTCAGATAACAGAAAGACGTCTTGGGTTTCTTGAACTTACAGTTCAAAGTCCCAGGAGTCTGTGCACAGGATTACTGCTGCTGTGTATAGATGTAAAACTGACCAACTGTGATGCATGTATATCTGCCTTACAAAGTTAATACACTGTAGCAACATTTACAGAAACAATATATGTTTACCATTGCAGGATTTTGTAGGACACCTGCACTTAAACTGTAGAAGTCTTGAGATCTTCAGGAGACTTAGTTAGTTAGGATGAACTTAAAATGTATTGACTAAGTGGTGATACATAAGCTCACTCACTTTTGCATTATGCTATATATATATATATATAATTGGCCAAACACATGAGTTAAATTAGGATTACCGGTATTTCCAGCCTCACCTGAGTGATTCTGTCTGTCTGGGTTTGGTGGGTCCTGACCGTCTGGGTTTTTGCCCAATCCAATCTTTCAGTCCATTCAGGTTATCAGCAGGGTTCAGCAAACATCGGTCCAGTTCCTCCAGAGCAGACTCCTCACATTGAACCCGGCACAGTGGTGCAAGAGCCATGTTTTCTTTAATCTCAAATGGAGCAAATTTCCCACACGCAGCTGCAAGTGTCTTAAATTACAAGGAAACAAAGCAAGCAACAAATATTTTTATTGATGTTTATGAATTTAAAATAACACATTAGTTAAAAGAGGCTATACAGACTACAAGAATATGTACAGTATTTCATAAACACATCAAAACAGTGAAAACTATGAGATTTTTCATAGTACAAAGATTCAAACATACTAACCTTTGGAGCCTGCTGGATCTTGGGTTTTTGTAGAAACCGTGTAATTTCTGCTTTCTCTGCTTTGAGGCGCTGTAACCAAAACAGAATAGCCAACACATTGAGTAAAACTGCTCATTTTGAATGCAGAACAAGATGTTGTAGCATCAGCTGAGTTCATGCTGTAACTATCACACAAGCTTACGTCTTTCTCTTCTTTCAACCGTTTCTCCTCCTCTTTCAGTCGCTTCTCTTCCTCTTTCTTCCGCTTTTCTTCAAGCCTGGCTCTGAGGCACATGTTAACCAAAATATTTTAGCAAACAAAAACAAAACAAGAAAACAAACAATTCAGTTTTAATAAATACACTGTTTGGATTCCTCCATCAGCTGACCAATAGGTCATTCAAATGACTGTGGCTATGGTGAAAGGTATGGGTAATACACAGACAACCCTGACTACCCTCTGTTGCAGCTCCACTGCCACAAGGACAGATTTATAAATCTGTCCAACCTCATTTCACAATATCCCTATTTATTTTGCTTTTTAAATTATTAAGCTCCATCATATTACATTTAGATTTTAATTATTTAGCACCATTTTTTTTTTATTTCTTCTATTTAAACACTTATGCGTAATATTTATGTTATTGAGCCATTTTGTCTTGTTACATTGTATTTTTTAATGAGCTATTCTACGTTATAGACATTTGTTATAGGCATTTGTTCTAGTTGATTTTTTTTCTACTATGACAGTAATTTTCCAACTTCTGGGATAAATAAATCATGTGTCACCTTACAGCACTGAATTTATTAAATCCATTACTCACTCCAGTTTGGACTTCCGCAGCTCCTCCTTTGCTTTTAGCCTCTCTGCCTTTTCCTTCTCCTCCTTCTCTTTTTTTTCTCGTTTCTCTCGTTCATCCTTCTCCTTTTTCTCCCGCTTCTCCCTTTCTCGTTCCTCCTTCAGTTTGCGAGCTTCTTCTTTCTTTTTCTCTTTTGCAGCTTTGGCCTCTTCCTTCTGGCGTTCCTTCTCCTGTCGCAGCCGAAGCCTCTCCTCTTGTTCTTGTAAACTCTAAAATGGCAAATATTCAGTCACTTAAATCATGTTCTCATGACTGATTTTTTTAAATTATTTTTTTTTTTTAAACAGAATTCAATAAATGCCTCACCTTCAATGAGCGTCTTTTGACCTTTTTCTGATCTGCTGGCATCTTGGGGGTGGTCTTTGGCTCCTATTAGAGAGAAAACAGAAACACCTCATGGTCATTGCCTGGCATCCAATCAACCTCATTTTTTACTGGCATAATTTAAAGGTGGGCAAAATCTTGCAATACTATTTTACAAATGTTCCTGTGTCTAAATGTTTACAATGTATCTGAAAGTGCATATATCCTCTATTAACAGCAGGGTTTTTTCTAAATTAATAGCAAAGACTTAAAAAAAAAAAAAAAGCACTACAATGTTAATTGTTAATGATGGTTTAAAATGTTAATGTTATGCATTACAAGAGTAGATACCAAGAATGACACATTAAAGCAGTCTATTAATGATAGGAAGCAAATGCTGAACAAAAGTCTTGTTTTTTGTGTGTGTGCGTGAAAGAGATGTATGCAAATACTTAACCAAACAAACTCTTTGGAACACTTTATGTTTGTAGTATTATACAGCCCAATGTGGGATTAAATAAAAAGCACGGCCACTGGGTGCTGTACATACTGTAGGTGTAGCAGTGGGTGTAGGGTCATCCATCTTGGACTTTTCTGGCGAGCTTTCAGATGGGGAGGTGACTGATGAAACTGACTGGATGGACCGGTTTCCCAAACTAGAAACATTTTCTGACTCATTCAGCTCCTCTGCTTCAATATCAGAATCCTGCGTTGTGTCAAGCTGAGAGATGGATGCTGTGTTGTCTTTTTCCTCCACCTCTTCTTCTTCATCACCATCATCATCACCATCATCATCCTCGTTGATTACAACAGAGTCTAATGTTTGAAATTTAGAACCATCATCAGCACTGCTGGATTTCTCAGGAGAGGCCACTGTGTCTTTGCAGGGATGCTTGTCTTTTGCTGGAAGGCATGGAGAGGCTGAAGCAGGTGAAGCAAGGCCCTTTACAGGAGATGATGTATTGTCCTCAGTCAGATCTATAACCATGTTCTCATCTGAAGTTGCAGGGCGCCTGCGGCTTACAAAGCCATCAAGTGGCCCACGACCATTAATTAAAGGTGGGCCACTGTGCACAGAGAGAGGAGAAGATGCATTCTCATTCTCCCTGTCTGAGACTTCAGGTTCAGGGCAGGCATGGGCACAAGGGCGCTTAGGTGGCTGGTTCTCTTTAGGTTCAGGGTTCAGGCGCTTGAAAGGAAGACGGGCTGCAGGTAAAAGGAAATACTGATTATTTAAGCCTGCACCACTGTTTATATGATATTAAACTGAATCTTGATTCAATATACCGCTGAGAAAAATGTAATAGGTGCAGAAAAAATTAATTGGCACTGTTAGTGCAAGGTATGATTTCAGAAAAGAGGACAGACATGATCAAATATCCAATCTGCAGTATCTGATTTCTTATTGTCAAGGGTAATATATTTAATAAAGTGTTCAAGCAAACATTAAACATTGCATTTACCTTGTACAAGTTTCTTGTTAACATTGTTACTTGACTTACAATCCATGCCTAAAAAGAAAACAGATACATTAAAAGATCATTAAAAGAAAGAATTCACTTCAAAATATTCACATTTGTAATAATAAGCTGGTAGTAATACAGCTCAAGAAAAAAAATAGCAGTGGAACTGATTCCTGTTGTGATTGAGAATGATATGAGTAAGATTTTATAGATGTTAATGCCTACTTTACTTTATCAATTCATTAATTGATTTCTCATAAATGTTTACAGTATAGGAAGGACATTTTGTTGAAGTTACAGATATGCAAAAAAAAAAAAAAAATAAATAAAAATAAAACACATAAGGTGCACTGTTTTGTGATGTAAAAACATGTCACCAATGACAAAACCAGTGAGCTTGGAAGCAAATGACTAATCAACTGGAATATTTGAAAAATCTGTGGCTTTTAGAAGCAAATAAACTTCTGACCTCAAATTCAATTAAAAATCAGTTGTACTTATATAATGCCACTTCACAACAACAGTCACGTCAAGGCACTTGAGATGGTTTTGATAGGCTGGATAATATTGAACTGGTTCTGAACTTTCATCCCAGTATCATCATTCATCTTTTTCCACTTATCCAATATTTGTGGGGGGCACTGAGGCCTATCTTAGCTGTCATTTTAAAATGACAATTGCTGTAAACAGCACACAAACGCACAGATTTAATTATTATTACTATATTATGATACATATCATGCTTTCTCACATGTACAGACAATAAAACAGTTACGGTGATGCAGGGAATCTACTGAGGCCTACTTCCCGTCCCCACACGCAGAAGAGTGATCAGAAGTCAGGAGAAGTGGACCCGTTATTAGAACCAATAATGCCACTGGCATCCCTGAAATCTTCTCAACATCAGTACAAAAAAAAAAAACATTATATTTAGGCATTTTAAGGATTGGCAACTCCACTAAACCACTTTTTAGTGTTAAGACTCCGCTTGTAGTAAACTATTACTTATTTACACCTGTCATAACAACAACCGCCGAAGCAAGCATGCTCTGGGCCTTACAATCGTCAGTTACAATTAAAAGAGTTTATCTATGAGTAAAAGTGGCACTTGAATCTGGTCCGTTAACTTTGCAGCATCAGTGTGCTAACAATGCAACTTTATACTGGGTGTCGTTGTCGTGTTTGGCTTGCTCTCCCGCCAACCGATGTATGACTCGGTGCAACAAGGCCCGGTATAGTCCACCGGACAAGCACCTTGGTTTGGTCTGTTAGGCAAAGCTTTGCCTGCCCAAGCGCGGAGCCGAAACCTCGAAACAACCACCGACGATGGCCGTAACAACACCATAAAGGTAGAACAGCCACTAAACATCAATGCGTGTAAAGCTGAAGAGAAGGGAGCAGCTTTAATGCTTCAACTATGACCCCGGCTTTCATGTTTGGTGCTAAGCATCTAGCCTAGCAGCTTTTGCTAAGCACCTGAGGCAGAGCTTTGAGTTGTAACTTAACCCAAAAAAACTGTCAATAGGTTAAAGGCCTTTAGCGGTCAGTCCAAGCTTGATGAATATAAAATACCGACAAACTGAGGCCTAATTTAACTAATTTAAAAGTTACCTGACGTTAACATTTCCGAATTAACGTTAAGTGACATCACAGCAAAGTAGCAGGTTAGCTGTACATAGCAGACTTTAATGTTTCAAGACAATGGCGCATATTTATAAAAAGCCAACGTTTGCCTCCTATCAGTTACAATACCTAATAGTAATTGGTGTCGCTAAATAAAAGCAGGTTTTTAGCGTTAGGTAACTTTATATTAGGAAACGGACAGTTTTGCCAGTTTGTCAAGTCTCTAAATCATTAAGACGAAACTGTACCTTATCTATAGTATAATTGTAAGCGTTAAAGCAATCTGCGCTTTAAGGACAGTCAGCGTCTTACAGTTACCTCTTCTACGAGGAGTCGATACTGCCAAATGTCCTTCCACCGATGGGTTTTCAGCCGCCAACATCCCAACCACTCACTCGGTGCGTCTGTCTTTAGCTGTCCTCCGGCAAAGCGACTTCAAAATGCCCGCACGGTTCGCGTTAACACCTTAAAATACACCTCAGTAGCGAACCAATATTGTACTGCTATTCAAATGACATGTATTTCTAATTTATAAGACATACTCCTTCCCACATCTCCAACATGCTCCCCCAGTTTACCCTGCCGCCTGCCTCGCGCTCCCGAGTCGGAATTGGCGGGAGCCTGACACGTCCAGCAATGCTCTTCGCTGATTGGCCCAAAAGAAGTCACCGGCTGCCCAAGGGATGTTTGATTTGTACTGCCGCGTTGCACGTTTGTGCCACCGTTCATGTTTGACAAAGGGCTGTAACAAATTCTTGATAGAAGCAGAATTCCAGATAATGTGTGATATTATTTAAGATGTAGATTGGAACAACAAAAGCCTATTATTCCCTTTCATTCTGTGATCAAAAACCATTTTTACTTTATTATGCGCATACTATCCTCTCCGTAGTGGACACCTGATGGTATGAAAAAAAAAAAAAAAAACGTCCAGTGTAGCTGATGATTCGGGCTCTGTGATTGGTCGAAGAGCTTGACTTGCTGGAGTCAAAGCTGCCATGTTGTATGAATATAAGAAAGTAGCCGGTATAAAGTCCAACTATCCCTGTGTTCCCCACCCACAGGTTTCTCAGTGTCCATGAGAAGGCTATCAAATGTTGATGCATACGTCAATAAAGGTTTCCTTTCTCTACTTTAACATTACAAAGACCTGTCTTAAACTGTTTACAGAGAGGGGTCGGGGTGGAAACGACTGTCATGTTGAGGTCACGCGGTTTCCGTTTACCGCTCGAATAGCTGCTGGGACTTGTAGTTCTCCAGGCCCCCTGGACTTGCCAAATGTAAACACTGTGAAACTACAAGTGCAGAGCGGGGCGGCGCAGTCGCAGAACGTGCGATGAGGGGTCGAAAAAGCGCATCCGATTCTTGAATGGTTTCTGGACCCCACCGGTGTTTTCGACGGAAACGCGAGGAGCTACTGTTACTCCGGTAAAACCGATATACACTCGCTACGCTTTCCCACTCATTTTTGACCGTAGACTACAGCTATTAAAACGAAGCAACAGCGTGAGATAAAGAGTCACTGAGCTCCTCTCTGCTTCTGTTCGACTACTCAACTGCTCAAAAACACGCCTTAGCTGCTATCAACTCTAAAATATTTCACATAGAATAAACAGTTAATAACTTCACGTAGGTATAGTTTACTTTAAAATGCTAACGAACTGTTAAAATCAGTAAACATTTCGAGGAAAGTTGAAATGTGCAGTCAGAAGAACAGCAACATTGTCAAACTAATTAGGGGGTTTACTACTCCTGGAACTGGTCGAAGGGTAACGTGTATGTAAATTATGATAAGCAAGGTTGCCACTGTTATTATGCCAATGTTTTTTTTTTTTTTTTTAAATGGCTGTTGTTTTACATGTTTGCATATTCCTCTCTTTCAGGGAAGACGTGGAAGTTCAGAATGGCAGGTTTGTCTATCTGTCTAAATCAGGGGTGGGCTGTAGTTGCAATGCTATTATCACTGCAATTTTCACACGTTGCAAAGTCAACTAGCGGGCAAGCTTTGACCCCTTTTGCAGGCCAGTTTCAGCCCCCAGGCCCCATGTTTAGCATTCCCCCATGCATTGTATTCAGACATATTTAAATACAATATTCAGATTTGAAAAAAATTGTTGGACAGTAGTGTGATGATGATGCCATCCTGCTTCTTGTTTCAGAACGAGCCAATAACTTTCCCCCCCTGCCCAAGTTTATAAAAGTAAAGCCATGTTTTTACCAGAATATTGAAGAAGAAATACCTGCCCCCCACCAGTTGTTGGTGCGCAGAGTCTACATCCTTTGGATGAGTAAGTGTGTTCAGTTTCTTCAGAACAGGAAGCATGTAGATTCCTTTAACTTTTGCTGAGAAAGCACCAATTTCCTTTCTTCTTCCTTTTCCCGTCTTCCTCACATGTTCATCCTCTTTTCTGCAGTGTATTCAGGCACATTGTGCGTAAATGTGATCGGGTGTATTGCTTGGTGGGCCGGAGGTGGAAATGCCACAAACTTTGGCTTCTCTCTGCTCTGGCTCATCCTTTTCTGCCCATGTAGTTACACCTGCTGGTTCAGACCACTCTACAAAGCTTTAAGGTCAGTCATCATCTGGTAAATGCCATGAATTCTTGAACAACTTGTTTATGTAAAGTCTACATTATCCAAAGAGTGCACATTATAGGCTACAGTATAACATCAGACACACAACAGTGAGACTTCCATCCATCCATCCATTTTCTTCCGCTTATCCGGGGCCGGGTCGCGGGGGCAGAAGCCTAAGCAGAGAAGCCCAGGCTTCCCTCTCCAGTGAGACTTAAAAAATTAAAAACACACAAATGCAACAATCATGGTAAGGATATTTGGAAATTAAAAAGTTCATACAGATGCAAAAAGAAGTGAGATGACTCATTATCAAAGTCAAATGTTTACCCAGGGAGTAAAACTTTGAGTGGACATAACATAGAGGAAAAAGCAATTTAAAGTCTAGTGATGAAAACCTCAACAAACCTTACTTCCTGTACTTGCAAGGGGAACATCATTGCTGTGGTTGCTAGCAAGTTGCTCCGGTTGCCAATAGTTTGAATGTAAGATAGCAATTTGTCTGTAACTACTCACTGAGTGGTAGCGAAACAGTGAAAATGAAATGGAAATGGTGAACGTTCACCTTTAGCTCTCCAACCAACACGTTTCAAAAGGCACAGCTTTTACTTTAATCTGCTAACGGCCAAAGCAGTCACACCCTTTGTGACCGATTTCACCTGGCAACAGGGTAGCACCGTAGCAATGACAATCCACTGCTGAATATTGGCCAACACACACATAGTTTTCAAAGAGTTAAAATTAACACGAAAATGCTGTAATGGGATAATATTTGATAAACCTTTTCAGCAACATATTTAACAAAATACAGTAGTTAGCAACTCAAAGGGTTTTTACTGGCACACAATGAGCCTCTCGGGTGGGGTGAGTGCGCTCCAAAGGACTCCACAACACTATCTGCGCAGCTGTCATTTTTACCTTCCTTTCCTGCAGGCAGCAAACGATGAAGTTTGTCTCTGCTGGACAAACTGAAAACATTTCTAATTTATCTCAAATATGTTGCCAGGTCATATGAATTTTGATCGTAAAGTGAAATGATAAAGATTTTGCGACACATCATAAAATGCTGAACAAAAAAATATATTAGCCATGAAGGGTTGCAAGCTGACGTTACTGGCACCAGACCCCTTAGGGAACATCTGCACAGCAAGCAAGCGGCACACAGGTTAGGGAGCACCGAGTAGCCAATTATACAAAAACTGTGGATTAATAGAGAGGACACCAAAGTTAGCGTCTTGCCCAGAGCAAAGTTCATTTATTTCTGAGATGCGCATGAGCCTGTAGCTATAATCTCTCTAGTGGTTCCACAGCAGCACAAGAGCACAATCTACTGACATAATAAGATATAACCTCAGTATATAAATATATAAGTGTTAGAATAATAAACAAAAAAAATTGGGGGGCAGTTTCATCTGAGACTATTTAAAGATTTGTAGATCTTTAAATAGATTGCCACAGTTTTTGAATTTATTATTGAGAGAGTCACAGTCATAACCTCAATATAAGGACTCTCAGATTGCCAAAACTATCAGAATGGATGTGAGGGAATGTACAATGAAGTGGAAAAACTTGAAGGACAAATATGTTGGCAATAAGGAAAAAACAAATAAAATATGGGGGCATGTCCACGAGGTAATTAACACATAAAACACCATACAAACGCATGAATGCTGATAACAGCATCATATGAGGAAAAATCCAACAGTAGAGGAAGCATCGTGATATGGGATTGACTTGCTGCCTCTGGGCCTGGACAGCTAAGTTTATATTAAAATGTCCTGTAAAATAAGCATAGAACTCAGTGTTCAGCTGGAGCTTAGGAGAGTTTGGGTGATGCTACAGAACAATGCCCTTAAAGCTTAAGAAGTCTTCTACAACAAAGGACAGTCAAAAAGTTCAATTTAGTTCAATTAAATTTTTTTATATAGCACCAAATCACAGTTACCTCAAGGTGCTTTATATTGTAGGGCAAAGATCTACAATCTAATATTACAGCCTGCAGTATATTAGAGAGTAAACCCAACAATCACACAATCCCAAGCACTTTTGCTTTTGGAAACAAGGTGTTTGGTCTAAAGAGTGGCCCTGCAAGTAAGATAAATTCTATTGAAATGATTAAAAAAAGGTTGATCTGCGCTAACCACGCTTCTTTTTTTCTGATTTGAATTTGCATCGTGTTATTTTATTGAGAACATTTCTATCTTTCCTGTGGTTCGTTCAGGTCGAAGCACCATGTTTCCCTGCAAATATGTTTGCTAGTTTGACTCAAATCTTGCCAACAAGAAGGAGGAAGCAACATTGCAACAAAAATGGAAAACCTCTAGGCTTTTTTTTTTTTTGGTTTGTACTGTATCATCTCTTTGTATTTTCTTTCCTTCATGTTCTTCATAGGGCTGACAGTTCATTCAACTTCATGGCCTTCTTCTTCATCTTCTTCCTTCAGTGTGTCTTGGCCCTCATCCAGGCCATAGGCATCTCTGGTTGGGGAACATGGTAAGTTGAACCAAGTTGCTTTGAACACTGTGCACATGTTGCCTGCTAGTAGTTTGTTTGGTTTTTTTTTAATCACAAAGGGTCATGAGGGTTTCTCTTAGATGATCAAGGCAGCTGAAAAATGTGCTTTCCACCACACACAGCTGTTTCTCATCTGCTCAATAAAATCATGAAACTATCATATAAGGAGATGAGGTTTTTCACGTTTTTATTGAAAATTATTGGCTGTTTTAGTCTGCTGTCTGCTGAGCTGCTTGCTGGCATTGTGCCTTCTGGGTTTGTTGTACCGATATAGTCTTGATGTTAAGTGTAAATATGTCATGAAAGATGAGATGAGGAACTCTTTAATGGTATTTCCATTATTCTAAAATACTTAAAATTTTTTATTTATTTTGTATAAATTTGAGCTGCGGAAAAGCAATGCAGTTTAAATTCTGTGGATTTTTTTCATAGACTGAAAACATCATTTCGCACTTTTTTTTTATGAAATGAAGTTTCTAAACTGGTTTTAAATAAGTACTTGCATTGATCTGTTTTTGGAGACCTTATACTCTCTCACTGGCCACTTTGCCAGGTACACTTGCTCAACTGCTCGTTAAGCACATATCTAATCAGTAAGTCACATGGCAGCAACTCAGTGAATTTGGACATGGTCCAACAAAGCACAGTGCACACAAACTGTTTCTGCTGAAGGTGGAAACAACAAACTCGAGGCACAAAAAAAAAAACAGTGGAGCACAAATTGGCTAGGAGGGCATGCAAGGAGGAGATAAAAGTAGCTGGTGGGGACAGCCCAAAAGTAAACAAATGGCTCAACCAAGCTTTCCTGGAGCATAGCTAGTTAAACTCTGTATGACAGAAAGAGTAAATAGTGGATGGTAAATAGACTAGTTCTTATATAGCGCTTTTCTACTCAGTATGAGCACTCAAAGCGCTTACACAACTTGTTTTACATTTACCCATGCATACAAGCACTTCCAAGATTAATTAAGCTAAATGCTTTAATTATCTAACATTCACACACATTCATACTCTGACAGTTGCGTCGGAGAGCAACTTGGGGTTAGGATACATTGGCATGTAGCCTGGAGTAGCCAGGAATCTACCTACTGAGCTACAGCCACCCAGTAGGAAATCCCATGGAAATCATTGATGCAGTTGCATATTGTTTTGCTAAGTATATGATGCCAATTTAAATGGTGGAAAAAGCAGAGCTTCAAGCAACATCCCAGTCCCAGTTACAACATCGCAGGTAGAAAATATTTCTCAATTTCAGTTTTTTTAAGTAACAGTGTAGCACAGCTCCTGAAGACTTACAAGGTTAAGTTAGTTTAGGTACTATTAAACTAAAGTGTTAAGCAATGTTGTGCTTCAACGTAAAAATTTCCAGGGTAAACACCAAACCTGAGTGCTTACATGTGACTTATCCTGTGTCAGTACTATTGCACTATAATGCTGCTAGCGCCTTCTGGCAAAATGACAGGAACTCCCTGGAAAAGGATGTCAAAAAATGCCCTTCATTTACTTACACTCATAAATGCAGCTGCTTGCAAGCATCAATAAATCATTGTTCAGTATTTTTTTGTTTTGTTTTGTTTTACCCCTCAGCTTGAAAGGCTGTTGGGGTAGCCGGTGGGCAGTGTAGACACCCAAATTTGTGAAGATATTAAGTTGAGAAGGAGGTAACGTGGGATTTTCAAATTGACTCCACAGGTGCAGCGACTAAAAATCTCAAGACGAGTTTGAATATAGAATTTTAAACACAATAACTCAAGAAAGATGTCATGTTTCAGCCATCCCATAGTTGTATTTACTCAGGATGGATATCACATAGACTTCGCAGACTGACAGCTTACAGAAGCTGCATCTACTGACAATCTCTGACACTTAAGAATTTGACAACCTTGATACAATTCATGCATTTTTTATTTTGCAGGTTTCTCAGTATACTGTGTAGCTATACCAGCACCACTGTTTCAGTCTGTTGACAAAATGTCATTCAAAGCTTTTTCCCAATTTGCATTCAGTGAATTTTCATAATGATAATAACCCTTCCGCTGTCAGATTACTGTAATTGTATGGATTTTCAGGCCCGGGCACAATTTGATAGCAGAAGTGTTAAAAGATATTCTGCTTATTGTTCCTTTTTTTTTTTTTGTTTTTTAAAATCTTTTAATTTGTTTTTGCCTGTTATTCAAACACGGCTCAGACATTTTGTCAATATTGCTGCAGTTTGTAGTCAAAGTGAGGATGAGGTTCAAAGGACAGACTCAGATGGTGCATTAAGTGTTTCCTTTTTTGATCATTTGTTACCAATTACAAATAAGGAGAGTTGATGGGTATAAATAGACCTTTGACAAATAACAGGCAATAAAGTATAATCACCATTTGGGCATTTATACTGTTATGACAATGAAGGTAAGAATACATTGTGATTAAGAGAACATTTGTATATTAAGGCTTAATAAATTATGTTCACTTCTGGTGACATGTGTTTCAGGAGTGAACCCACAGGTAGGGAATTATGATTATTATTATTTATTTTAACATTGATAAGCATTTGTGGCTGCTGTGACACATACAGTCTGTTTTTTTTTTAAGTGTAAGTTCGATAACTGAACATCTACTCATGATAATAAGACTTTTGGTAGATGTGATAGCAGATCATCGCTGTGCTGTTTGTCACTGTGCCTCAGTTCTCACAGCTTAATGGCTCATTTATAACTTTAGATTACATTTGTATTAAAACCACTTTGCAAAGTGCATACTGTCTGATACACTAACCCGTACCACTCCATCTCACTCTCACCAACACATCAAAGCGGCTGGATTGCAACAGTGATGTTTTTCCACCAAAATTTGGGCTCTGCTATAGTGATGCTTATCACAACTCTGCTCTTCACTCTGGTGACTGCTTTAATGGTACTGGTTCTCATTAAGGTGAGTGAACGCACAAGCTGAAAACGCACACACATTTACATTTACCTTTTGTGCATGTTAACACACACAGACACTTGCTAGTGGACACAAAAACAGCACAACTACCTCATACACCCCTCTCCCTTCACGTTACAGGTGCACAGACTGTACCGTGGTGGTGGCGGTAGTATGCAGCGCGCTCAGGAAGAGTGGAGCACCGGGGTGTGGAAGAGCGCACCCGTGAGGGAAGCGGGGTTCAACGCTGTTGCTCAGAATGTCCAAGGACCAAGTTTGCCACAGTACCCCACCGCAGTGCCCAGCTATCCTGATAACAGTCAGTGGTGATGGCTAAGAATCACCTCTAGGGGGAGACAGATAACTGGCAGATTAAATAATGTTCAAGGAAGCGCTTCAAAATGCCATATCATGTAACCTTTACATTTCAAATTATATAGGTGTGTCTTTTATGAAAGGACAGGAGAGTTTTATCAGAGAGCCTCTCCACATGGGGTAGAGGATTATCTTTAAAATATGCCATTCCATTTCAACTTTGTTTACATACAGTCCTTAAAAATGAATGATTCAATTGGAAATTCAAAAAGAGCAAACCTTTCATGATAGTAGTGTGTGAGAGATGTGTGCCTTATGGACCTCTATGAAGGAATTGTTTTTGTGTATTGCCAGAGCTGCATGCTAGAAATAGTGGTATACAGAAGAGCGGGGTGTTTTTTTTTTTTTTCTTTTTCAACAAGAGTGTCTGCAAACTGGTCAAAATCTTTTTTTTGTTGTGTATTTGGGCAAAAAATGAGCTTATTTTTGATGGTCTGCTTGATATGTCCATGCTTGCCTGTGATGTATCGAAATGCGCCTTATTATTGTGTGCAGATTTTTGCATGTTTAAAAAAAAGAGAGTTCCTGACAGCCTGACTTTTTGCCTTAACAAACACTATTTACTTAATTTTTTTTGTAAAACTGCTTCAGTGAAGCAGCTCTCCTGTGTGATTTGTCATTGAGCCAAAACACTTTCCACTTGTGTGACACGGGAAGAAAAAAAAAAAGTCACATCCAAAGTACATGCTGTGTTTTACTCCGCCTCAGTATTTCTCAGTTTCTGTTGTTTCAAAACTACAGCTTTTGCTTTTAGTGGTCAGCATCCTGCAGTGAAAGCACCTTATCAGCTGTTGTCAATGCTCACTTTCACTTTCCCCTAATAGACTGAATTATTGTGTTTGGGGCATCACAGTGTGCTTGCATGCAGCCTGCTGTGGGATTCTGAATGAAGGCTCTCTTATTACCAATGAACTGACGTCATGAAAACAGTAGAAGCAGGTACAAACCACTGGCTGAGTGAACCCTTGCATGCAGATGTGGTAACATATTGTTTAAACACTATCAGATATGACTGAATTCATTCCTATAGATGCTTGCTGGAAAGTCTTATTTAAAGCAATTAATGTGATTTTTTTTTTTCTTTTATATATATGCTGGTAATGCAACACTGTTGATTCAGATAAAGCCTGTATGCAGTAAAAGCCCTGTCATAGACAAAGGTTTCTCACTCAGATACTGTACATGACTGATTTTACTTTTCATGTTATTGAAGTGCCCTTCATGGCCAACTGCCACGTTTAGTATTTTGATTTTTCTGTTATTTGATAAGTGACAAATAAAATGGATATATTAAAATAACCATTAAATATTGCAGCATTTCAATAAATATTCTTATTCACATTGTGTCTGCCTGTCCCTGCTGATCACACAAGAAAACGTAATGGTTGGATTTATGGTGAAAATATGAAAAAATGGCCTTAAAAAAAGAAAATAGGCCAGTTCTGTCTTAAGATATTAACTAAAAACGGTGGGCCAGTCAGTGATGTTATCGTTGCCATCTTTTTACTCGTTTTGTTTCATACAGTATGTGTGTGTTCAAATGTGACTCAGCTCAAAAATCGTGTGGAATCTAAGCTTTTCAGTTGTGATTCAGGCCACTTTCATGTGTGCTCTTAAATCAGGTCACATACAGGTCTGATATTTTGCAGCCAGTCTTGTCAGAATTCATGAGGCTCGTACGTTACTCGCCTGATTTCAGTGCCTTGCTGCAAGAGTCTAGTGAAGTGCTACGGGGTGTGGTTAAAAGCAGCTCGATATCCTAAAATCTTGGATGAAATCTGCTTCAGTGAAGCCATTCATGTCACAATTCTACTATTCCTGTTTTCAGCTAATCTAAACCTCCCCATACAGCAGTTCAGCTATTGCTCATCAAGACCCTGAAAATGGATCATTTTTTCCCCTCCTTGTAGCTTTGCATACAACCATTCACACAGTTTGGAATTGCCAATTAACCTAACCCATGCATGTCTTCGGACTCACACTAACACGGGAAGGCCCCAGACGGCCAAGTGATCCCAGGATATTCTTGTTGTGAGGCAACAGCACTAAGCACTGCACCATTGTGCTGGCTAAAAGAAAATATTAAACTGCATTTCACAAAGGCGAAGAGACAGGCAAATAAATGTTAGTGTCATAGATTATAGGATCACACAAATGTA
Source organism: Archocentrus centrarchus (assembly GCF_007364275.1). NCBI lineage: Eukaryota > Metazoa > Chordata > Actinopteri > Cichliformes > Cichlidae > Archocentrus > Archocentrus centrarchus. Next base: position 26,333,916 of record NC_044349.1, on the reverse strand, counting down.
AGAGAAGCCTCATTAAATCTTGGGAGGCAAAGCGAGGCTGATGAACTGGAGAGAGGGCATCAAAAACATTGAAGAAAGTCATTTCTGAAAAGAAATAAATGACTCAGTATAAGCCTTTTAGCTTTATTAGTATAAAACTTAAAACAGTAGTTGGCAGTGTTATAACATAGCATGGCTGACTTTCAATGTTTTTTTTTTTAAACAAACAAAAATTGTACCTTTAAACAATAATAATAGAAAAAAAAATCAAATGCACAATCAACATTTTCATTATTACTTTATAGGATTAATATTGTACATCCTAAAACAGTTCATGACAACTTTTTTAGTTTATTTTATTCTGCACTTTTTAATAATTCAGCAGAGACCCACTTCAACCCTTTCATACAGTACAGTTCTACAGTACTTGTTTCAGATGAAACATAAGGTGGCTCTGCGAACTGGCATTATGATCATTTACAATGAGTAAAAACCACAGAGAAGATTCAGTCAGCTTTACTTTAATTGACTTTCTCATCCAAAACAAACAGAACTGTAATAACTGAACTCAGTGTGTGGTGTTGATGATGTTTTTCCCGCCCTGCAAACCACAGGAAGCTTTCTGAAACATTAATACAGAAAGTAGTCACTTTGTGCATTGCTTTCAAATAAATTTCCACGCCCTGTGAGACAGTCATTATGAGCAAGGCAGCATGTTCCAAATGCTGCACCTCTGTGTTCACTGACAGAAATGTATACCTCCACCTCAACATTACAATGAGATTTTTGTCTTTTTCTTAGTAAGTACAGTATGCTTGGAATCAGAAATGTAGCTACACACCAAAAAAAAAAGAAGAACACCCTAGTTTTCCCTACTTACTATTTATTTATTTGCTGTTACTGAACATTGATTCACCTGTTGTGTGATGGGCTGTTAAGTGCTTCAAAGCAGAGGTATGTAGGACATTTTTAAAGAGCCACCAGGAAATAAAAGATTGGTACAGACCACTGTTCAATCACTAAAGCAGCCAAAGACTGTTCCTGTACTCTGCTGAATGTCAGTATCCTATGTGATCAAAATGCTACATGTCCAGTATTTTTCATACTATATTTACAAGACTTTTTAAAAAAAATCACCTGCTTAAAATAAATAGTCCAAAAAAGAAAAGGAATTGACTGTACACAATGTATTGCACAAAGCATATTCACAATTTGTCGTAATACAAAAAATATATAAAAACATTTTCCACCAGTTAAAAGTCTTTTTAGAGGACATAAGCTGCCTGGTAAGAGTATGGAAACGATAGTCAGTATAGGAAACAGGACAAATATCAAAAGAATTTCTAATGTGAACTTTTATAGGAACCATCTCTCAGTGGAAGTATAGCTATAGGAAGATAATTAGTCCACAAGTGCTGCCTCAGAGTGAATTCTATAGCTCAGCAGAGTCAAATCTCTGACTCATCATTTATGTATCCCAGACCATCCAGACTTGAAATGTTGGGCATAGGTGAGAAGTGTTGCTCCCCATTCCCTTTGAAGTCAACAGCAGAGTGATTATTATTGGCACTGCAAGGTCTCCTGGATTCATCCCCTAGGAGTTTTATCTCTGAAGTTCTGTTTGGGATGTGCATGTAGTCGGTTGACTGCCTTCTTGCCTCGCTTTCACTGGACCTCTGTACAAACTTTAAACACTCCCAGTGCCCGCGGCTCCAGATCCAAAATATGACTCCCATCAGACAGAGGCAAATCAGGGACAGCACAGCCACAGCCACCTCTAAATGAGTTATCCTGTCAGTGTAGCTTTGTTTCCCAGGGGAAATGAAGCTCTCATTGGTAGGGTTTGGCACCGACCCTGGTGCAGTTGTACTTCTGTGAATAGACTCAGTGGAATTTGGCACCTCAGTGCCAGGAGTGGGGATGATCCCCGTTGCTGGGCCAGAGTAGAGTTGTAAATGATAAACCGCCACAGTCTGGTTGTGTGTATGCCCATTTATCTGCTCTACTGAGTCACAGCTGTACAGGCCAGCATCGGTTTCAGAGGCCCTCAGGATGAGGAGGCCTCCACTGTAGATGTAGTATTTATTGTTGGTGTGAAGTGCTTGGTCAGACAATCGCCAGTGGGCCTCAGCCAAGTTAGAGTGAAGTTGGCAAGGCAGCTGGATGTTGTTCTCTGGAATAAGGACCAATTCGACAGCTGCTACTGGATCTAAAAACACACAAAGACGAGGTTAATCCGACTTCATGCTCATAAAACTGCTGGCACTAACGGGAATGTCAGCACACGTTTGATCAAAGGGAATCAGTGGGTTTAGCTTCCTAATAGTGTAAGATGTGGACCCTTGTGCTTTCTCAGGTTGTGATTTGGCACTGTATAAATACAACTGAATTTTAAATGAGTACCTAGTGGAGGACACTGTGACACATCTCCATTCTTGAGACTCTGTAGTGTATTTGAGGAGGGGGACAAGTTTGAGACAGAGGAGCATTGCTTGGTGGATAAATCCCAGGCGCAGTACGGATCTCTGGCAAGGATGCACTCCACACAAGTGTCATAGCGGCTGCAGTTACTGACCGGCATCTGGACTGCGCCAAATTTTGAGCCAGCATACACTTGGCCCTATAAGTGCACACATAAAGACTCATAAAAATTAACAGGCTAAAAACCTTTATCACAGCTGAAGCGTCTTTATTGCCTGTCAGTGGCAATCAAGTGACGACATATTCAAACTGAGATATTATAAAATATTTCCCAAGCAAAACTCCAGCAAACAATCATAACCTTTAAAATAATAAAACATAATGGACCTGTTATTCTATATTACCTCAGTGGATGAGAGGCGCAGGACAGTGATGGGCTCGGGGTTATCATACAGCTGAATCTCCTCGATGATGAACATCTCTCCATCATAGTTGACAGCCTTCTGAATGTAACCATTTTCTGTTGCAAATACAAAAAAATCAAAGCCGTAGCTTACACACACATGCATATACCAATATCATATGATATATCAAGTATGTGTGACTTAAACAAAGTTAATGATTAAGCAAATCTAATGAGTGCTTTAAAAGCCGTCATTTACAGATTTTCTTTAAAATGATTAATACTTTTTATCTGCTTTTTCATTTCTTTTTATTTATTTTTTTTAGTTAATTTGAACTAAAGAGCTGAGGCCTCAACTAGGCTTGTTTTCTACCAGTGTATACAGCTATCCTGTTGACCTATCCTGTTGACCATTCAAAACATCTTTTGATGCCTTTATGAAGGGTTCAAAAACACAAAAATAAATGATAAAATAAGAACTGGAAACCACTTAAATGTCAAATGTTTAAACTCTAAATGCACTTCAGATTTAATGAGAACCATGAGCATATGCTTCACTGAGGATCTTTGTCATTCTCTGTGTCAGGGAGCCAACTGCAGTGCTCAAACTCTTTTCAAGGCACTGTAATTTTTCAATTTTCTGTGTATTGATCAGCATAATTACAGAAATGGAGTCCTCATGCATGTGATTTGCCTCCATCACTTTTTTCTCTGTCTTTTCAGCTGTATTGCTGCTAAGTTTCAACCAAAAACAAAATCCACTTTCTATTTTTTTGCTGTTAAATATCTGAAAAGAAGCTTCTTGCTTGAATGAGTTTGTTGTTTTTCACTTTCTGTGAGATTTTAAAGCAGTTTACAGGTTACGACAAGTAATGATTTCATTGAAAACTCAAATATTGAATATTAAATGTCACTTTATTTAAAAAAAAAATGCAACCGAAAAGTTTTATATTAACATTAAAAGAAAAACTCAAGTATCTCCCGCAATACTCCAAAGGACCCCTAGGGGCGCTAGTACCCTATGTGAAAAACACTGTTCTATTTTTACCTGTGCCAATGAACATCACGTTATATTTCTGTCTGTCCAGAGCCAACACACTGTCCACTACAATCCGAGTCAGCAGAGCTCCCTTCTTGACCAGCAGTGGGCCTCCTGTCAGTGGGCGAACTGCCTCCTCCATTAAGGGACGGTCCCTAATGAACTGGAGGGTTTTGTCTGGAAGATCCAGAGACCGATTCATCCCCATTTTACGTGCCACATTATTGATGCACTGAAAACACAAAAACTCTGATTTAGATTTTTTTTTTTTTTTTACATCTATCGGTACTGAAGTGGCTTTTCTGCCTGCAACAAAAGTCATTAAACCCACCGCTCCTGGTCTGGGGACTGGCACCTCGCCGGTGTACATCACCCACTTAACATGGGATGTCTCCACAGCAACAGGGGTCTTAAACTTTCCCTCACTGAAAATTTCTCTAATAGCAGATACGCTGTATGCACACACAGCAGACATCTGGGACAAACTCCTGCAAACAGAATCACAGGTTTAGGTGACATTCAAACAACACACAATGAGACAAGTTCTTATCAGCTCAGTCGCAACACAAAAACTGCTGCAGACTCAGTAGTTGACTATTTTGTGTGAAAAGACACAATTTTTTTTTTCTGTGAACTGAGAGCTCACGAAACTCCTCGCATTCCCCAAAGTCAGCACCCACCCTGAGCCATAAAACCCACAGGATTTGTCAGCAAATACTTACGACTGTGGAGTGAAGACAGCGTAGAAGATGCTCTCCCGCCAGTCATTCTGTCTCAGAAGGAAGACATCCTGGACAATGGAGGGCAGGCTGGGTTCAGGGAGGGAACAATCCAGACGAGCTTTCAGGAACGACGTCCATTTCCTCTGCAGTGTCCGCTGGCCGCCCATATCCCCCTTAACACAGAGACAGTGTGCATATTCCCTTTAACAACAACCGGACCTGTGTCAGACAGGCCAAGGCTTTTGTACAGACTGTGTTCACTACCTTGCAGACACGGGCCACTCGTGACACCGCAACTTTTGTGTAGAAGTCGTACTCCATGGCATTCTCACTGAAGAACAAGTACACCTTGTCATCGTCACCATCGGGACTTTCAAAACTCTCACCCACAAAGTCCATGTAGACAAAGTTTGGCTCTGAAATCACAAAATGGTAATTGAACACAAGCACCAAAAAAATGCATTACTAAGAGCACCACGAACACTAAAGTTTTCATATGATTCTATAAATATGTAAATAAAAGGAAGAGCAACTCACCACTGAGCCAGGAGCTTTTGAACTCGGTGCGAAGAGCCAAGCCTGAGCTGCGCAGAACAACAGGCTCAGAGCCCAAGAAGTTGATGGATGTGGCAGAATACAAATCATTTCCTGTTGGACGGGAACAAGAGGTGAGAGAAAATTCCTGGAAATCCATTATCACATTAAATTGCAACAATATCACATTTATATACCGACTAATGGGCAGACCAAACTGGTGTTTTGTGACAAATTAGTACGCAGAATATGCTGAATGTGCAGGTAGCTCTAGCAAATATACTAGGAGTGGTATTTGGTGCCTAAAAGTCTTGTGGCAAGTGAAATCTGCACGTAACTATCAAACAGATCTTTTCTGTTCCTTCGTTTTTAACATTCAACAGTATTCAGCACTTTGTTCCCTTTAGCAGTGGGATTGCCTCAGACACTCACCAACCATGAGGGAAGAATATCTCTGAAAGGGATCAAAAGGACACTTCCCCTTCCCCTCCTCCGTCTTTCCCTGCAGCATCAGCTGTCCATTAACAAACGTCTGTAAGGAACAAAGGAAGAGAAAAAGGAAGAAGTGTTTTATTCGGGCACAATATTGAGACTGAGAACTGGATCTAAAAGAATATTACTATTTGCTCACATATTTAAGCGGTTAACTAAACTTGCATACGTTTGCATTTTAACTCACCAGGTAGACAGGAACGTTTTTACATGGATTTTCTAAACAAATCAAATTACTTTGATTGTTTCTCTTAAAATCTCCTCCCAGAGGCACGGAACGCATAACGAACATAATGTCTGCCTTTAATTATTTAATTATTTTTCACAGTGCCACAGATTCACACAGGAACAGTTTAACACCCTGCGGTGATGCAGCTGAGGCTGCTCGGTCCTCTGAAATTTGAGTCTCCTGCCAAAATAAACATTTTTTTCAAGATACCAACAACAGGGTAAGGAAATTTAGCTGATGCTAACAGGAGAGAAATGTCACCACTGAGAGCACTGAAGTCTAACAAAGTGAGTCCCAATTATTATTGCTTGGATTAACAGGAAACCTGAAATTCCTTATGTTCTGCCATACTCTTTCAGTGGTGGGTGTTGATATTAAACAAATAGCAAGATTAACACAAGTAGGCTCCTGGCTCCTAAATATGGTCATCTAAGGCACACACACGCACTGGCTGTGAGCAATGTTGTTCACATTTTTTGTTTGCAAGGGCCAGCCAATCAGAAGAAAGTTGGTTTAAAGGGGGCAGTGGCTTTAAAGGGAGAAGTCTTGTTTCAGAGAGTGGTTGAACTAATGGGCTATTCTGAACTGTAAGTCATGCAGAGCTGCCATAGTACAGGCCAAGAATAAAATATGAAGTCGGAAATGAGCGTAACAGGTCAACAAGTCCCACAAGGAACAGCGAAAAAGTCTGATATACTTTAACTTTATTCCTGTGTGCCACCTCAAAAAATACAAACATAAATGAGGAAATCTATCCCACTGCTGCACAGTTTTCATTCATTACACTAAGCACTGTAGGTTATTTTAAGTCAATCCCACCTATACTGTACTGCTGATGTAAATAATCAGTAGGAAAAAATAAATGTCTAGCTGTTTTATGCAGTCACTTAGTTTAAAAAAAAGAAAGAAATTGTACTTTTTGGGCCACATTGGACTATATTTTTTTAACTTCTACATCTTCAGTTGGAAGAACTGAATTTTTATATTGGTTTTATCATGTGATTTAACAATAAAAGCTCTCCTTTATGAACCTCATACAAGTGCTACTACCATCAGTTTAAACGGGGCAAAGGGGCAAATGTTTCAAAGGCAATAAACTATTAAACCCATACTTACCATGTAATCACATGTCGGGCTAAACGCATTTGTACCACACACATACATCGTAGTGTCATTCACTCTGTGCAGGGTTCGAATATAGTTGTGGCATTCCACCTGCGACAAGATCCAGCAGAGAGAGAATGCCAAGGTCAGAGCTTTGTTAGTTCAGCCGCAAAAACACAAACATGCCACATACATATAGCGACTCCACATGCTGTCCAGAGCTCGTGGTGGACAAAAGGTCAGGGCTGTGCACATGCATTTTCTTCCTGTGCCTTTATTTGGACATTCAGTGCAAAGATGTAAGCAAAGCACTTCAAAGAGAATTCCGTGTAAAGGCATGAGAAGGGAAAAAAAATCATTCTCATATAAATGATTTACAATTGTACTAAGATAAAATGTGCGGGGTAGTAAACAGCTTTCAATCAGTGGTCATCTTTTACAGCTGTGCCTTAGAAGTAAAAGTTGTCTCGCGCAAACTTTGTTTTCAACGGTTACACACAAACCTCTGCATTTTTTCCCTTGTACGTGCAGTCCCTCTGTTTATCCTCAGTCACTCGCCAATACACCTGCAGCAACAAAACGAAAGTGTCCTGTTAAAGCACGCAGGAATGATGTTGCAACCACACTGTAGTAGTCCATTTACAACTCTCACATTTTATTGTTTGTCAAGACCTGTCAGTGTACTCTAAAAGTGAAAACCTGTTAGCTGGCAGAGCACTCCTGGGTTGTGACTGTTAGATCTATATCTACAGCAGAGTCCAATAAGACCAGTATTCATTGAAATTTCTCATGCAAATGTGCAGTGGTCAAGTAGAAGGAAATGCTGACCATGCTGATGACGTGTTGGAAAACACTGTATGATCTAATCTTTGGCCTTAAAAAAAAAACAGCAACTGAAAAATATGCAAAGACTTTGCTTTATATAATAAACCTGACATGCTGGATTTTTAAGGAAGGTGATGCATGATATTTGAGAGTTTCTGAAATACTCGGACCATCCTGCCTGGCACCAACAACCAAGACCACGTTCAAAGTTGCTTAAACCTTTCTTCTCCATTCTGATGCTCGGTTTGAACTTCAGCAGGTCGTTGTGATCATGTCTGCACACCTAAATGCGCTGAGCTGCTGCCCTGTGATTGGCTGAGAAGATATTTGCGTTGCAGGTGAACTGATGTACCTAACAAAGTGGCCAGTGAGTGTATGCAACAACGCAATACTGCAAACCAGCCTAGATAACTGATTAGCTACCTCTACTGCAAGCCAGTGCAAATCAGATAACCTGAGGAGTTTTAAATGACTAATGAGGAAAAAGAATCAATTCTATTTTATTTTATTTTATTTTATTTGTAATATACTGAATTATTTTGCTTCGTCAGGCCTAAAAAAGAATGCCAACACAACCTAATCAATTTTATGAGGTCATTAACTAAAACAAAGTTAAGAACCACTGATACAAATCATATCTAAGCATGACAAGTCCAGCCTTGACTGGCCTACTGATTATCTGAGGAAATGGCTTCACCACTGTGGTAAAACATCATAAATGCTTAATAAATGTTTAATTTTTAATCTGCAATAATTAAAAGTTAATTAATTACTATTTCATCAAACAAAATAAGAAACATCGCAGCACCAGTGTGTGTATTTTGTTTGTATGTAAGAGCTCTGCATACAGTTTGCACAGACTCCTCGTCTTCTTACCGCAGCCTTTGTAATTGAGATGTTGCTCATATCCAGAGCATAGATAGCCTCTCTTGCCCCCAGCAGCAGCACATCCAGGTCTTCTCTCATCAGCATGGTGGAATAATAGAAGATCCCCTCTTCTCTGAACAACTTCAGTTCATCTACACAGAGAAAATTGGATCACTAAACTGTGTTTTTCTTTATTTACCTCCCATATTTTAGCTACTGTGACTCCATGCAGTTGGAAAAATGCTCCCACAGCAAGAAGCAAAATGCTAATCTACTGAAAACTAATAAACTTGTCCCGGCCAGCAGGGGAAAAGTTGTTAAAGTTGCACTACTGGATCATAAATCACAGTAAAAATATTCAAAACTGCTGTAGCTTCTACTTCTGATTCAGCCCACAAGTAGAAACAGTATACTAAGAATACTTCCACGACATATTACTAGAGAGGAAGGGAGAATTTGCGACTCACTCTGGTAGGGCACAGTCTTTCGTGGCACACAATAGCCATTGTTGATGGCACTGAAACATACATGGAGCATCAATCCACAGATGATGCTCAGGGCTGAGAGAAGAGACATGGCTCAGAATCCAGGTTTGTCTAAGTGTGGAAGAGCTGCACTGTCCAGCTCTGCCACCAAAGCACCCAATCAGAGACAGATCATGGTCCAAAGTGTCAATCCAAATGCTGTTAAACTGTGGTGATGTCACTGTCCTGGACATGTGCCACTCTGGCACGAGTCGTCCTGTTTGTTTACAGAGACCCTCTAAAGGTGAATCATTCAGATGCGTAACCAGGAACGTCGAGCGCAGCTGCGTGGTGGAAATCTATGTCGGCGTTAGCCTCCAGCGCAGTGCTAATGAGCTGCTGGTGTCCTCTCTGGAAGGAGGAGCAGAAGCCATACTGCTCAGCTAGTGGTGAGGGATGCTCGAGGAGATCATTTTCACGGCAGCCCACTTCTGGAACAGATATGAAAACATCTATGAAATAATCAAAGAGACCCATGAAATAGAAAACCTGACTTTAATACCAAACCTGGAAATATTACGTACATTAAAAGATAGCTACATTCCCCTGAAAATTTTAGATGTCAGCTGGTTTTTCTCCAACACTTTACTTCTTTTCACTTTTTCCTGCATTATGCTTAATGAGTTTTATGCAGGACTATATACATTTATGGCCCTGCTATTAAATGGGACCCATTCTTCTCATTTCAAAGTCCCTATTTTTTATTCTTGGACTCCACTCCCTAATTCTATATATCTGTGACAGCAAGCAAGCATGGGACAAAGACGGCCACTTAACACGAACACTTTATTCATTTCCTGGAGAACTTCCTTGTTTTGTTTTGTTTTTGTTTAGTTTTTGTTGTTGTTGTTGTTGTTGTTTTCAATTAATTAGGGTTGCTCCCAAGAACCACATTAAGAAAAAAAACAAGCAGCTCAGGTCAAGATAAAGATAGTAGTGAAAATGCCAAGACAAAAAAACAAGATGCTATAAATGAACATGTCCCGCTTTCTGAGAGTTAAAGTCTGAAAAACCAGACAGTACGCTAAACAGAGACAAATATAACCACGTTTCTCCACCAGAGATGTCTTGCACCACTTACAGCTAAAGCTATGACAACTCATAACAGTAAACTTCACAAAGGAAGCTGATGTTAAGTGAAATTCTGCCATGCTGCCCACCCACCCCCACTCTCTCTTCCTCCTGCACTCTCTGTATCTTCCTGTCCTCCTCCCCGATAAGAGCCTGCTTCCTCTGGACTCAGCAGGGTTCAAGCAGCAGTGGGGATCAGTTCAGGTTTGGGCATGCATGCAGATCACGGTAATTCATTGCTTGAGAGCCCCATCCCTACCCTGGGATTCATGTGGAATCGAGACTTACCACTTCTTTGGAAAGATTCTCTCTCTGTGTTTGACAAACTGAGCGATGCAGCCTCATTCAAAATTCATCAAGGCACTTTAACTCAGAATAACACACAAAGTATATTTGAGACCAGATTCACAAGGTAAAAAAAAAAAAAAAAAAATTGGGGTTGCAGTACCACACAACTGCTTTGCATGTGTTATTTCGATTTTAGCTCGCGAGAAGAAAAAAAAAAACAGACGCATCCTTTGAAACACCGTACAGTCCTCGCCTGTTGACAGAAACCAAAGTGACAGCATCTACATTTCCTTGAGAGACAGCTAAGCGCTAACTCCCCCGTGCCTCTGAACAACCTCGTTTTTTTTTGAATGTGCATTTTGCAGCTCCCTGCTGTGCTCTCCCACCCTGTTGTTACTTGACACAGTGGGACGAGCTGCTGCATGCATGGGACTGCTCATGTGCTGTCAAAGAGGTGACATGTAGCATGCCTTTCACCGCAGGCTATTGGGGGTTGAGGGGACCGTAGGTTAAGCGCCACAGCTGAACGGAATAACTGAAGGTTGTTTTTCAGAGATTTTGACAGATAGGTCACAATGGTGCAGACAGGTAGGCATGGCCACAATAACAGAACAGCATGCAACAGCTGTCCTACTCTACTCTGGATCTCACACACTGATACGTGCACATGTGAACGCAGAGTAAGGTGTGAGGATGGATGGCTGAGGGTTTTACGTCTACAGTGACAATTTTCATCTCCAATGGGGCACTTAGTGTATGCTCAATCTGCAAGTTATTTAATGAATCGACAAAAATTAGATTAATCTTACAATATGAGAATCAGAATGTAAAAGGGTCCCACTGCTTTATCAGTGGATAGTAAATCATTCATAAAACTGCATTAATTTGTTATTTATTGCATTAATTTGCCTCCCGAGGCAGCAGAACAAGCTGAAAACACAGCTTCATTAGCTAGTCACTAAGACAACATTGTCTGTATCCATTTAGTGCTGCGTAAGTAGTACACACAATTTATTCATTAAAAATGTATTTCGGGAAAAAAATAAAAATAAAGCTCAGCAAGCTGCTTCAGATAATATCAGTGTTTAGCTCCAGTGTAGCCAAAGGAAAGTTTCATCATTTTCTTATAAATTTCACATCTCACGTTACCCACAACAGGCAGACCAACAGAAATGCAGCTATTAACATGTTGCATGTATGTGCATACTGAAGTAGGTTCAGATTTTGACACTAGAAAACTGTTTTCAGCTTTGTGTGCAGAAAGCTTCTCTCTCCGAATTTCTCCTTTGCGTATAAGCGGGAATTGTGAAAATGTGGGATATAACTTTTATCAACTAATTACATAAGAAATTTAAAAAAAAAAAAAAAAAAAGGAGGAAGGAGGTGAAGATCTAATTTTATGGATTTTGGATGGTCTAAATATTCCTTCATTGCTGTTTGTCTTTTTTTTTTAATCAGGAAGGACACTCCACTAGACTGTTTGACCTTTCATCTCATAAAAGAAGGTTGCACAACACCTCGGCAGTACATAATGCCTTACTAGCATTAATGGCCCTTTATGGCATATTACATCAGTGACAGATGACATTTCATCAGTGACACACCTTTATTAACTCTGGTAAGCAACATTTATGGATTTGTGCAGACTAGATCTAAGAAATTTTTTCCCCAATATTTTAAAAGATTTATTAACATAAAGTATTTAACAGTGACCCTCTGTTACGTGCACCCCAGCATGTTTTTATTTCCTCTTGTTTATTTGATACCTTGGTGATCAAAACAAAAATAAATCACAATCACTGTGGGTGTGATCTTCTCTATGTCACGGAAAACTAGTGTCTTTCTTATAGGGGCATAATGACGGTTCCAGTACAGCCAGCAAAACCTGCTCATGGACCTGTCATTGAACTCACAGCTTCATTATACGGTTTAGAAAACTTGATATTCCCTTCGTGTCATACCATACAGCACATCTATATCACTGTATTCAGAAAATATATGTTATCTGCATACAGTGAAGAACACTTTGGAATCTCCGGGCTCTTCTTTGTCTTCTCTTTAAAATCATTCTGACATTCGGAGCGCTGGTTGAGGTCAAACAGTACTCACAGAATCAACAAGATTGTGACTAAAATGGTTTCTTTACATCTCCATACATCGAGGTGTAAATGTCAGCATGTACCTTCCTACCAAGCAACATCCTTAAAAGGTTAGCACTGCGACTGTAGGTGGGTTTTTACTCATCAAGCAGTACAACATGAACAACTGTGGGTTCAAAAGCTGTACATGAACAGCTTCAACATGCTGAAGAAGCCCTGCAGCAGTATCTCCAGACACTGGGACCACTTGAAGCATGAGGATATTTATAGCTTCTTTAGGAGCCTCCACACTATCTCCAAAAACCCTACATTGGATTTTCAACACAACTAGGTGCTGATAACAAAGTAAAATCTCACGCAGCAGCGTGTGAGACATGCACTGACTTGCATGCTGTTGTGATCCCTGTGAGTCATAATAAAAAACAGTCAAACAGCTGGAGCGAGCCATGACTGCATAGGCACAAGCTCTGGGGTACGGCTTAAATGACGGCACTACGCTGTGCCGTATGGGCGAGGTCCCCTCCAGCAGGAGCTGATTTACCTCTGGCCTGACTAACTGTTATACAGGTTTGTGTATGAGTCACTGGCTGACTGGTTGGTTGAATGTTGCCTGTTTTTATGTCTAGTTGCCAGTTGAAAGTAAGCTGAGCTGTCCGCTGGCAGGCCAGCTGGTGAGCTGGCTGTGATACAGTTTTCCAACAACACACTGGCCTAAACAGGAAACCGGCTGTGGGGGGTGGGTTTTCACCTCTGACACTTTGTGTGTCACAGACTCTGTTGTTATTCACTGGAAAACACACCCCAGTTCAGCATCGGGTTATATTTTTGCAAGCTCACTGAAAAAGAAAAGAGAAAAAAAAGCCCGCTTCTTTTATCATAATGACAGTAGCTTGCCACCTTTTGTTTTGACGTGCAGGAGAATTGTAATTAGCTGAAAACAATACTTCAAAAACATGCTGTGTGTACAGTTTTCAAGCTACGACACGTATCATTGGAACTGAGCCAGAGGACAACTAACGATGTCGTTAACTAGAATGAAAGCGACAACCGAACAATACAAAAAAAAAAAACACAACAGCCTGTTTAATAAGATGCACACTTTTGCTTTGACATATCACTGGTTATTGATGAGACAAGGCTGCCTAACTGAAAATGCATGCTTGAACACAAGCACACACGCACACACACACACACACACGCACCGAGGCAAGCCTGTGCAGGACCTGTGTTCACTGACAGATGGGATCATCCAAGAAAACAAAGTGTGAAGAGCTCCTCTCCTTCGATTAAAAAATCAATACCAAATCAATACCAAGAAAATTATTTAACAGATATTAATTATTTAATATCTGTTATTTTATTCTTTTGAAATCAGTGCTATCAATCCAACCAACAATCCAAAACCCAAAGATGATTTTGATTATAATATCATGAAACATCAAAGTGGAGAATAAGGGGAAAAGGCTCTCTTGAATTTACGCTTGAATTTATTTGAATTATTATTGAATTAGTGTCTTCAGCTTCCTTAGAAATATTAAAGTCTATTCTTAGTGGAATGGCAACAGAATCTTGCCACTATGGTAAACTGCCACTTACTGCCATTACAATGTTATTACTCATTCAGAATATAAGAACTAACATGTTATTAACCTGTTCTGTTTACACCAGTCCAACATGCCTCCTGCTTCATGAGATCAGACCTTAAAAACCTGCTACGAGCCTATCATGATGTGACAACTATAAAAATGTTTTTCCCAATGTGGCTTTTAAGACACCTAATCTCTGAAAGCCACTTTGCTGACCTGAGTCAAAAGCAGTGGTTCTCAAACTGGGGGGCACAGAGCTGAAGGAAGTGGTTTGGGGGTAACTACATGATAAATATGCAATGAAAGCATATGCTGGGAAAACAAAGTGGTGTGATCGTGTTGACCTTCACAAAAAATTAACTAGGTTTCCTTTTGTTAGTTGCTTCCTTCTTATTGTTAATGATTGATAACAAATCTGCGAGTAATCCTCTGGTGGGGGGTATGCCAGGATAGGTTTGAGAACCGCAGGTCAGGATAATCTGATTATGACCTAGATGTTATTTGTCAGTAAGGTTTTTTGCATTTGAATCATATAAGTGCATATACAGTTAAACAGAGATACAATCTGCATCATCTCCAGCTTAGAGCAGTGCAAGTGGCATTATCACTGTGCAGCCACGACCCCACTTAACTGCAGTGTGACAGCTACAATCGGGCAATCCCCAGAGCAAGTGAACTGACAGCCTTTGACTTTATCATCTGCTCACTGAACCACACACTTATATTGATACAATTCTCCCCATCCATATACATCCACTATAAATGCCCTCAAATATGTTTCACCCTTTCAATATTTAATTTAGTTCAGTCATAATGTGCATTAAATGAAAATTTGCACCTTTTTAATAAATTATTTCAGAATATGTGTGAATTATTGATGCAGCAGTATCGATTTTTTTAGCCGTGTCTGCGCAGAGAAACGATTCCAATAGATTAAATGTGCTGATGCTTCCTTCTGCGCACTACATTTAAGAACTGATTCACGTCTCTGAAGTCTGTGAATTATATGGTTGGTTTCCAGTGGAGAAAAATCTGTGTGCTTATACTTCATAAAACAGCTTGGCTCGTGATTCAAAGCGTTTTCTCCTCTGGATCCAACCACACACTCGCTCCTGTAGCGTTGCTATCTAATCCTCGCGGCCGCAGGGAACGCGCGACCCTCCAAGTTTGAGCGCCTCTCTCGGTGTAACAGTATCTGTGGTGGTGGTGGTGCAAGTGTTTGTAAGTATATCCTACTACTGCTTGCTCTAACGCTCAGTTGCTATTATTAGATTAGGATATCCTATAATCTTAAGATAAGTCAGAGAATTTGCAGCGCGCCGTCTCCGCAACCTCTCCACCCCTCAGGTTGACGATCCAATTCCCGCAACAAGCCCGAGCGTAGTGGAAAAATAATAAGCCCATGGGACAAACCTGCACAAAAACAAGTCAGTAAGTCACAGCGGCGACTCACACTTACCGGGAGTTGTCAGGCATTTACATGATAAGCCGTTCAGAGTGCCGCTGTCTTTCCTGTCTTGGATCCAGCTCGTCGGTGTTACTGCTCCACCTGTAACGTTCACTCCACATCTAATTCCTGCAGGGAGTGATTATCAGACAGGCTCTCTCGGTGGTAGGCAGCGCCGGATCATGTGACCTGTTTTGAGCGCACCTTTGGTAATAGACTCACTGCACTTTGTAACCAATCCGATAAAGAACGAAAAAGTAATATTAATGCTCCCTTGTGTGGACTTCTGTTTGTTTTCGGTTCTTTTAATCAATACAAAACTTAATAAGCTGACTTAATAACACTTAATAAGTGTTTTATAAGAGGATATATTAAAGTATGAGCCGATGTACAGCAGAACGTGCACATTCAGTGTCGCCAGGTTTATTTTGAATTATTATGTGTGTAACAAGTCAGTAAGTGTGTATAATTATTATTATACACACACACACACACACACACACACATACACACACACACACACACACACACATATATATATATATATATATATATATATATAAAACTTTCCCCCGCTTTGTATTTATATATACATAATACAAAGAGGGGGAAAGTTTTTTTTTTTTTTTTTGCATTATCCTTTCATCATCCGCCATCTAGTGGCGGATGATGAATCTAATCCTTTACCTGCACAGGAGTACATAAAATTACAATGCACAGTTGAAATGAAAAATTTAACCTGGTTTAAAACATTCAGAATAAAATTTAAACACAACAATAATAGAAGGAAAAACAGTTCTACATATGAGGACTTTTGTTGTATTAGGGTGTGACATCCATGACTTCTTCAACGTTTGTCTCTCCGTTTGCCTTCGTCGTATCTGGCAGGACTCGGGGCCCGCAGGTTTTGAGAGGAAGAGGCTGTTTTCAGGCGGACCGCTGCTCCGCTCATGTCTGGTCGAGGTGAAGGCTGTTTGTTCGGATAACGAGTGTTTGCATAGATGGGCTCTTCTGTTGGATGAAAGGCAAAACCGGAATGAATGGAATATCATTTTAGTTGCTGTAATTCACTCTTGTAATTTTTTTTGTACATCTGCATTTGGGCTCTGGGACAAACTGCACAACAAAATCTCAGATGTCATTTTTATTTTTTTTTTATTATTTGACTAATTGGCCTTTGAGCCCAGCTTTTTCTGAAGTTTAATTGGGTTAGCAAATAACACTCAAACTTAACTGAGACTAAATAAAGATTAAAGATAAATTTAAACGATGAAAAAAAAATGCAGTTTGACCCTAAAACATGTTTATTTAGTTGTATTAGTGGCATAGCTATTGCTGAAACTTCCTATTACTTTCTATACTTACTATTGTGAAATTGATTTGAACAGTGTTGCTGTTGACTGTGTAAAGTTGTGAATTTTTGATTTTAAAACAGTTTAATTGTAATGCATTGTAAAAAAAAGGATTTCTGATAAAGACTGGTGGCTTAAACTTGAATATCTAATAAAAAGTGGTGTATGTAAGATATAAATTATTCAGATACCAAACAATTATATTTTTGTCTTAGTTTAATTGAAATTTTGACACAATATCCTATAATATCACAATCTAACAATATATCCTTTCTTGCCTGATGAAAACACACTTGAAGCCCATCCACGTCAGTTTTTCTCTGCTGGCACACATTTTTCTCACAGCCTCAATATATTACATTTAATCGTACTTTCAGTCTGCCCTCTCCAGCACAACACTTCATTTGTACATCAAAAAGACATAAATTTTTGACTAAGTGAAATCAACTGGCTCGTGATTCAGAAGTAAATTAATTCATCGAAAATACATCAAAGTCATTTACAATCAAGATGTTTAAATGTCAAAGAAACTGAGTCAGTCACAAAGTCCCCAGGAATTTCTCTGTTCAATTTCTCACCAAGATGCAGCAGTTCAAATCATAGCTATAAAATATAAAAACAGCAGTCTCAGCTAAGAAATTTATGTGTGCGCGTTTTTTTATTCACCATTAATTTTATTTATATTTATTATTACGTTTCTGTTTTCAGTTTAGTTCCCAGGGTTGTTTTGGCTGTTCCGGTTTAGTTTTAATTGTTTTAAAATGGAACGTTTTACTTCAGTTTTATTTGTTTTGGTGTTAGCGTTAGCTCTCATTATTATGTTACAGGTGCTATTCGTGAGAGTACAAGATTTAACATCTCTTAAACCATTTGTTAAAATATCTGTTATTTTATTCTATTGAAATCAATGCTATCAATCCAACCAACAATCCAAAAACCCAAGATGATTAGAGTACAAGAAGCGATGGACGCCTGAGTCTTAATGCACACACACATACACACACACACACACACACACACACACACACACACACACACACACACTGGTGTCTCCTCATGCTGATTATGACCTTTCCTTTATAGTTTTAGTTCATCTAATATTGTTTCAGTTAATTTTCCAAAGTCTAGTTTTTTTTGTTTTTTTTTTTCAGTTAACTAAAATATGATTTTTTTTTCTCACTGTCCCCACTTCTTTCCCAGTATACTGTAACAATTTTCTCAGTAACTCAAAAGGATTCAAAACAACAATTTCTGTCAATCAGAAACCACCTTGTCTGGCTCATACATCTCAAACTGACACTGTAAAAATGAATGGGCATAACAGTTGTTCTCTGCGTGTGAGTAGCTTGAAAGCTTCGTCCTATGTCTATCTTTTGTTCATCCTCTGTGGCCATCTTTGTGGCGAAACAGCCACATGTACCTGCATGAGCTGCCTGTTGCACCTCTGCAAGTGTCTACATACGGTGTCTACATAAAAAAAACTGCTTTGTCCTCTGTGGTTTAAAGTTAGCTGAGAAAGCATATCTGAGGACTTAAAAAGTCAAAACTAATCAAGTGGCAAATAGTCGGAGTTGTCAGTTATTTGACTGAAAATTTGGATATTAGTAAAAGATGTGGGGATTCAAATGATAGCAATACCTTTCAGGTAAAGCTTGAATGGAAGGTAAAAGAATGTAAACAGTCATTTTACACAGTTTGACAGTCAAACCACTTCTGAGGGCTTCAGTAAGTGTGAAACAGCTCCGTTGATTTTCCCTGTGAAATATAGACAGCATTGGCTGTGTTCTTTCTGCAGATACCTGATATTATTCTCAGTGCTAATCAGTTGTCTATGGTCAGATTTTTGAGCTCTGCTTTTGCAAAATGAACTGTGGTCCTTGTCTTTGACATCTTGTAGAAATTAAAATCTTTTTGTGCTTCTTGACTCAAACCACACAGAAGATGAGATGTCCTACAGTCACACTCGAGTTTGTCTCACGGTGTGCTGTTAAACCACTCTAACCACTTTCATGCTCAGTTTGTATCCATCAGCCACAACTTGGGCAGATTTTTGCTGTCATAAATACTTTTTCTCCCCCAAAAAGGAGAAATTTTCTCCTTTTTAAATGCAAATATGAGCAGTGAAATGAATCAGCTGTACTCAGTGTAGATTTGGAGTGACTGTAGATCTTGTGACATAATCTTGTGGGACAGTTTGATTTATATTTTTTATTTTTCATTTTTTTTGTCACTTGACCTCTTTTTCTTATAGAGCAGCTTTTATCTCAGTCTGGTGGCTTCTTCTGCATACTGCTGAAGCAGAGCTTATCTACAATCTGCATAGACTGTTTAGCTACAATTAGCTGTAGATGCTTATCTAAACCTTCACAGTGAAAAGAAAGAGGGCTACCTCTGTTTTCCTGTCTTCTTGTGAGCAGCACACATATGAAGGGCAGGACCAGCAGGATGAAAGCAGACACTCCTAACACAATCCACAGCCACCAGTTGTCATTCAGGAGAGCAGTGTCTGTGGGAGGAAAACTCTGTCTTTAAATGTGGATGCATTTCGTCATCTCACTAAGTGTGTAATAAAATAAGACCAGTTGAGTGCGAACCATTTTCTCTGGCTACACCATGACTATAATAAAATGAAAAGTTTTATGTGATCACAATAAAAGATGTGTAGTTGTTAAGTCAGCCCTTTTTTTTTTAATGTGTCCACACATTTCCTGTGAGCAGTGCGTTACATCTCACAGGATGAATTTGAACAGTTTTGACTCATCAGCTCGAGGTTGTATCACCTCTGCAAGTGGACAAGTGACACCTACGCAGCACCGCTGACTGGAAAATCTACACAGCTCCTGGCCCTGAAAATGTGTTAAGCCTTATGAGAAAACACTCTCACTCTCTCATATATACACACAGACACACACAGATACACATACATGCACACACACCTTTAATATTTGTCACATTTGACGGGTACGTTGTAACTTCACTGTCTGCTGTCATGGAGGAAACAAAATTATATGAGAAAAATTCATGTAGTCATTGCAAGCCAGAATATTAAAAATATTTATGAATTCATTCATGAAAAAAAGGCTTCATCCTTGAAGGTTTTATAATGTTCTCAAGCAGCATGTAAACGTGTAACTTATAACACATTAATGTAAAAGGCAGATTTCAGTGGATGCTGAAGTAAGGCAAGTAGTAAAAACACATGATATAATCATTTCAGAGAAGAAGTGATTGACCAATATAGACTATATTAATAAACAATAAAATGTCCTATAACAACTGCACTTTAGTGTAGTCTAAACTGGTTGTTAAAAGTTTGTTTACTTCTCATAAATGCTTTATCAGTTATGAGCAATACTTACAGACAACTACTTCTGTTCCTTCACTCTGATTATGTTGTAAATTAGGAATCTCTCGTGTGATGTTGCAGAAGTACCATCCAGAGTTCTTTTTGGTAACATCTGGCAAAATGTGTGTCTTGCTTTTGTCCTCACAATCATCCGTGGAGTTCTGTTCAGAAATCATCAGCTCAACTATTCTGCTTGAGTTGTTGAAAAAAGGTCCAGCGTTGTTAAAATGCCAGGCAATTCGATATCTTTTGTATCCCACTGTGCTCAAAGAGCAGCGTAAGGCCAGCGTGGACCCAGATAGAACGCTCACGCTTTCCTGCGTTTTATTCAGATATATAGAAGTTTGACCTGCTATCGCCATCGCTGTTGATGCCGCTGTAATTGCAAAAAAATATCATAGTTCATCAGTGAAAAATATAAAAAGATGTGTTCAGGAGATCTGTGAGATCATGACTTTTCTACTTATAAGCCTACATATAGTCTGTTTTAATCTGTTAAATATAAAGAAAGGAGTCTTACCTGCGAGTAACATCAGAATCAACTGCTTCAGCCACATTTTCATCTTATTGTGTGAGCAGTGGTCTTGTTCTTGTCAGTCTCATCCTGTCTCGGCTGCCTGCCTGTCTGCACATCCGACAAAGCCAGACATAAAACCTGTGTGGGTGGGTGGGTGGGTGGTTGCGTGGGTGGGAGGGAGGGAGGGAGGAGTGTTTTTTTGTTTTGTTTTTTTTGTTTTTTTAAATACTGTTCAGTCACAATAAGTTACTTTTATTTCAGGATACTGAAGCATACACAGCAAATGAAGATGGAAACTGATGCAGGCTTTCCATAAAAGGTGAAAAAGAAACAAAGAGAGAGCGATTAACACACACCAAACACTTTAGTCATCAAAACTGTCTGCTACTGTTACCTGTCTAAAAAAGTGTATCCAGCAATCCTCTGCATCTTGATGTCAAGCAGTGAACGCATCGGTGATATTAATGTGCATTTGCTGACTTTCTTGCCATCACCAAATTAAAAAAAAAAAAAAAAAACAGCACACGAGGATGATGTGAAGGGGTTGTGAAACCCCTGTGGGTTTTTAGTGCAAGGGTGTTAAAACTCTTCTTGTCTCGTCTCCACACTGTCTTACTAGAAAAGTAACATCTGGCTTCCTGTGAGAAGACACAACTAAGCAAAATGGCTTGATGAACTTTCTGGTCCAGTCTCCAACCACAGTCTTCAAGAGAATTTCAGGAGGTGCAAGTTATATTATAAAATAATTGTATTTATTTATTTTGCATTGCAGTGTCATAAAAAGATGCACTGAAAAAGCTGTAAGAATGCAACAGTGTGGGTGGTGTTTTGCACTCAGGTGTTTAAAGTGTGAAGCCCACGTTGCATTGATTCGCTCTGAAACCTAATCTTTAATTCACCAACATTATAACAGGTGTCAGTATATTGTTTGTTCCTGACAGTGACGAGTAAAGAAAAAAGGCCACAAGAAGAGACATCTGAAGGTTGCAGGGGGTGCACAGCTTCTGAAACCTCAACCCTATGATCTTTTTTTTTTTTTTTTTCACTGAAAGTAGGTCCTGTTTGTAATGCATGAAAAGAAAGACTCTTGAGATCATTTATTTAGTAGGACTCTGTGAACACAATGCACTTCATGCGTTATGCTGTTACATAACAGATGAAAACTGTAATAAAATACAGACCTGTAGAAATCAATCTCATTTCAAACTGCATCGCAGAGTTTGTCCTGTTGTTTCATGTGTAATTATTTGGTTTTTGGTAAGAAACGTAGATGTAATATGGATGTTTTTTTTTTAAATCAAACATCATGCAAATATTATTTAGCATACCGAGCATAATGAAGAAGGTTATGCTGTCACTAAATGTTCAGCGACATTTAGGTTTAGGGGGTGTGCTTACGAGTTTCTTTCAGTTTGGATAGCCAGTGGAGGTAAGTTAGAGTGGGTCTTTTGATTGTTATTGACAGAGCAGACAAGAAGCAGCAGTTCCTAAATAAGGAGTCTCCTTTTGCTTATTTTAATCTATTTGCTTTAAATTACACATATTGTTCATTAATTCTTCTGTTTACATTCACTAAAAGGATGCAAGTTTGCTTTCATTCGATTCCAGCTGGTTATTACTGTGACCCATATTTCCAACAGACAGCTGAGAACATATAAAAAACATGCTAAATGTTTGCTAAAATTATAAATAAAAACTGCAAAGTGTTACAGTGGTTACACACATGTTTTTTGTTTGTTTGTTTTTAATCTTTTGCATCTATAAAAAAAAAAAAAATCATATCATCTGTCTTAGCTGTTTTGACTTAATGAAGTTGCTCTATGACAAAATACAAATATACAACATCAAGTTATTTTCTTTAAGCACACCAGCTGTCATAGGGCAAGAGGTGTGGTACACCCTGAACAGAGAGACAAAAACAATTCACTCTCACATTTGCACCTACCGGCACCATTTAACCTAACATGCACGTCTTTGGGTGGACTGTGGGATGGAGAAAGTCGGAGCATCAATGCCGACAGGGACAGAACATGCAAACTCACACAGAAAGGCTCCAGCTGGCAGGTGGATTTGAGCAGATCTTCTGTGACCTTACAACGTTAACCACAGCATCTCTAACAGCACTGATAGTGGTGGCACGGTGGTGCAGCGGTTAAAACTCTTAGCAGTGCAGTGAGTGGCAGCTTACATTTTTGAGTTTAAATATTTATTTCAATAATCCAGCTGGGTATGTAGAGGTTCAAACTGCTGAAATGTATAGACTTCTGAAAATGTAAGAAGGGGCAGATTATTCATTCATTCAATAAAACAAAACAAATAAACACAAAGAACAAGCTAAAACAACAACAAAAAAAACTAGTAAATTACATCCAAGTCACCCACAAAGAGACAACTATACCAGTACCTCCACAATCAAGATTGGCAGCATGTGGTCCCAAACCTTATATCTGTTAAACCCACAATGCTGTTATACTGAGCCTACATATACAGTGCCTTGCAAAAGTATTCGGCCCCCTTGAACTTTTCAACCTTTTGCCACATTTCAGGCTTCAAACATAAAGATATAAAATTTACATTTTTTGTGAAGAATCAACAACAAGTGGGACACAATCGTGAAGTGGAATGAAATTTATTGGATGTGTCAAACTTTTTTTAACAAATAAAAAACTGAAAAGTGGGGCGTGCAGCAAACTCACTCCAGAAGTTCAGTGAGCATCTCTGAATGATCCAATGTTGTCCCAAATGACTGATGATGATAAATAGAATCCACCTGTGTGTAATCAAGTCTCCGTATAAATGCACCTGCTCTGTGATAGTCTCAGGGTTCTGTCCAAAGCACAGAGAGCATCATGAAGACCAAGGAACACACCAGGCAGGTCCGAGATACTGTTGTGGAGAAGTTCAAAGCCGGATTTGGATACAAAAAGATTTCCCAAGCTTTAAACATCTCAAGGAGCACTGTGCAAGCAATCATATTGAAATGGAAGGAGTATCAGACCACTGAAAATCTACCAAGACCCGGCCGTACCTCTAAACTTTCATCTCAAACAAGGAGAAGACTGATCAGAGATGCAGCCAAGAGGCCCATGATCACTCTGGATGAACTGCAGAGATCTACAGCTGAGGTGGGAGAGTCTGTCCATAGGACAACAATCAGTCGTACACTGCACAAATCTGGCCTTTATGGAAGAGTGGCAAGAAGAAAGCCATTTCTCAAAGATATCCATAAAAAGTCTCGTTTAAAGTTTGCCACAAGCCACCTGGGAGACACACCAAACATGTGGAAGAAGGTGCTCTGGTCAGATGAAACCAAAATCAAACTGTTTGGCCACAATGCAAAACGATATGTTTGGCGTAAAAGCAACACAGCTCATCACCCTGAACACACCATCCCCTCTGTCAAACATGGTGGTGGCAGCATCATGGCTTGGGCCTGCTTTTCATCAGCAGGGACAGGGAAGATGGTCAAAATTGATGGGAAGACGGATGGGGCCAAATACAGGACCATTCTGGAAGAAAACCTGTTGGAGTCTGCAAGAGACCTGAGACTGGGACGGAGATTTATCTTCCAACAAGCCAACGATCCAAAACATAAAGCCAAATCTACAATGGAATGGTTCACAAATAAACATATCCAGGTGTTGGAATGGCCAAGTCAAAGTCCAGACCTGAATCCAATCGAGAATCTGTGGAAAGAGCTGAAGACTGCTGTTCACAAACGCTCTCCATCCAACCTCACTGAGCTCGAGCTGTTTTGCAAGGAAGAATGGGCAAAAATTTCAGTCTCTCGATGTGCAAAACTGATAGAGACATACCCCAAGCGACTTGCAGCTGTAATTGCAGCAAAAGGTGGCGTTACAAAGTATTAACACAAGTCTTCTCCTTGTTTGAGATGAAAGTTTAGAGGTACGGCCGGGTCTTGGTAGATTTGCAGTGGTCTGATACTCCTTCCATTTCAATATGATTGCTTGCACAGTGCTCCTTGAGATGTTTAAAGCTTGGGAAATGTGGCAAAAGGTTGAAAAGTTCAAGGGGGCCGAATACTTTCGCAAGGCACTGTAAACTTATACATAAGTTTTTTTGTTTGTTTGTTTTTTGTTTGTTTTTAATAAAGCTTTAAATTTACTGACTCCAGCAGTTACAAACATCTCACTTGCACTGAGCTATCTTGATCTCCCTCATGATGCTTCTTGTAGTTCATGCATTGGTGTGCCATATACAGAGATGTACAGTATGCTCTAAATGAAGATCTTCACTCCGTCTGTGCATGGGTTAAATGTGCTTATGAATACATAAATACAGTAGTCAAATAGGTGTAGATTTCATGACATGCAGTTTTTAAAGAAATAATTAAAAAGAAAGGAAAAACAGCAGCATTGTCGCATAGTTTTGTGTTTTTATTTAAATAAATAAAGATATTTCCATCATAAATTGATGCAGAAAATGTACAGAATTCACCAGAACTTAGTAAAGTGTCTGACTCCTTCTCCTTCTCCTCTATGTTCTGCCAAATGCTCAAAGGAAACTTATATATTCTATTTGGATTGGTTCTGTAGTTGTGTTATATAGGCTATTAATGTCATAATAAATGTAAAACAATTGTACAACAAACTAGAACATCATAAATACTGATTTATCTCCCATGTGTAAATAAAATGTATCCTCCGTGTAAAGATATCTGCATGTCAGACGCAAACTTTAACAACAGCAAGAGACGTACTCGCGTTTTCTTCTCTCTGGCTGTACCTGAAGGTAACATTCCTCACCGCACCACAAGAACAACACTACCCAGAATCCTCCTGTGCCGCATGCGCCCTGCATACTACGGCCCAAAGGCGTTGGTGGTTGGTGTCCGTCCGAAGATGCGTTACTCTCCGGCAGCATCAGTACCAGCTCCGCCGTGCTAATAAACCAAAAACCGGGAGACAGAGGAGACATACCGGCGGTCTTTGGAGCTGCATCGGTGCCGGTGCACCTGAGCGGCAAGATGGGAGACCAGAAGGTGAGCCGGAGCCGGAGGAACAGGTGTCTCTGATGGGGGAAGCCGTTTCAGGGCGTAGTGTACAAAGGAAGGAGGAGGAGAAGCAGCGGTATTAGGGAGTTTGTGGATGCAGCGCGGACTTGCATTTCTCAGTCGTCTTATTTCTTTTTTATTCGGTGTTTGTCCAGGTAAATGTGATGTTATTTTTGTGCACGCTATCGACCGCTTTCTAATCGATGTATCGGTGTAACAGTCACGGACGGAGGGGCGGGGGGGGCCTTGGTGCAGCTCCTCTCCCATCAACAAACATTGCACAGTCCTTCAGTATGAATGGGCTTTTTTATTGTGGCATCAGTGCGCCGGGAGTGGCAGCATCAGAAGTGTGTGGTTTTTTTGTGTGTGTGTAATATTGTGTGTCCAGCCATTGAAGTCGCCTGCGTAACGATTGCGGAGCTGCATTATTAAATTATACATGCGCATCCTTCCGCCCGTGAAGTGTCCTCCCTCCCTGTGCACCGAGGATAGGTCCCTCTCTGAGCTCATCTGTTTGAAAGGGAGCTCAGAGCCTAAAGCTTTATGCGTCCTGATTAGGGCATCTTATCACAGAGGAGTCACTCCTGTGAGTTAATACAGGGATCCTGTAGCCCTCCATAGAGCACAAGACGCTGCACGCTTCTTTTCAGTCTGAAAGGAACAGATTGTGTTTGAGTTTTTAGCAGAAATATTAACAAAAAAAAATTACTGAAGAAAAGTTTGTGTCTTCAGGAATCTTTGCGGAAGATCACCCACACGCTGGCCATGAAGAATGAGGAGATTTCAAACTTCATCTGCACCCTCAAACAGAGTCTGGACAACTTGGAGGTACAAAAGCAGACAGGGCTCGAGTTAAGTTTCATCTCAAACAATACACTGAACTGTATTTTCTTTGGTGACACCAGGCGAACTCCAGCCGGGTGCAGGAGGACCTGGAGTCTGAATTCAGCTCCCTCCACGCCGTTCTGGACGAGATGAAGGAAAACATGCTGACTCGTATCAAACAGGAGCGAGCCAGCCGCACGTATGAGCTGCAGGTAGCGGCTTTTGTGTCTTGATTCATTTGAAAAGTCTAAGGTTTTTTTTTCACATTGCACATCTCAAATCTAATCTCTTAATCGCTGATTTTAAAAAGGTGGTTCACGATATAAAACCGCAGCCATCTGAGCTTTAAGTGTCTGACGGAAACCTTTTGCAAGTGAAAACCAAGCTGAGTAGAGGAAATGTCACCCACCACGCAGCACGCTTTAGCACAAGTTTTTAAAAATGCAGTTGTACACACAAACAAAACTGCAGCTAACAGGTTTAAGATCCTCTTAGAAGAGCATCATCGTGTGTCCCTCATGTTTGTCTTCATGTATTTTTTTATTTTATTTTATGCCAATGTAAACTGTAATACTGATGGGTGCAGCCCCTCAGTTCATCTCTTGTTTGTGTAACAAGCTATTTCAGCTCCTTTCCCTCTCGCTTGAGTCCAAACCTTTTCTGATTGGCTGCCCTTCACAAAGAGAAAGTTTAAACAGCTCTGGCTGGATCTCAGATGACCATATTAGGGATATCTGCTCACACTGACAACATTATTTGAAACCATAGCCAGGTTTATTTTATCTCAGCATTTTATATTGTAAAGTAAAGCAAAACAACGGGGGGTGGATAGAAAACATACTTTATATGGAGAAAAGTACTGGGCCACATACACATTACACCTACAGGAGATGGGACGTGGAAATCCATGCAGTGAAGCTCCTGGTGCACAATTTTTGTGCTGATGTTAATCCCAGAGGAGGTTTGGAACTCTGCAGTTATTGAGTTACCAGGTTTTACGCACTCAGGCACCATGCTCTGTAACTTTGTTATCTGCTGCTTCATGGCTGAGTTGCTGTGGTTCCTAAACACTTCCATGTTGCAATAACAACAATTATAGTTGACTGTGGGATTTCTGGTGGAGGAAGAGATTTCGCAATCTGATTTGTTGCAAAAGAGGCATCCTATTACACTACCATGCTCAAATTCAGTGAGCCATGCAGTTCGTAAAGGCCGACTGCATGGCTAAGTGCTTGATTTTTATACACCTGAATGCAAAGTTTAAAAGGTGTGGCCCAATAATACAGGCAGCTGTGCAGCCGGAGGTACCTGCTGACAAGCTACAGGGAGAACAAAGCACAAAATACAGCAGAGCAAAGATGCAAAGTGAATGACACGCAATCAAGGCATGTAAATGCACAGAAAATGAGTGGACAAACTCACACTAATTTTGCATTTTGTGCTTCATTATTCTCAGTTTTGTAAAAGTTATTCTAACCTAGCTGCATTGATACAGACTGGTATTTGTTTTCATTCATCTCAGGTCAAAATGCCAATAATTCACAAACCTCTGTAGCCTCAGGACTGAGTGATGACTCTCAAATGATGCAGCTAACTCCGTGGCTTCCTCTGGCAACACAATTGGCTCATTATATCGAAGAGTAACCTGTGGGAGTTTGCAGATGTGCCCTGTTTGACTGTAAATTGCTCTTTTCTCAGAGTCAGCTGAGCGCCTGTTCCAAAGCCCTGGAGAGTTCAGAGGAGCTGCTGGAGCTGGCTAATCAGACACTCTGCTCCTCTGAGACGGACGGTTTCACTCAGGTAACCGACAGACCCCCGTTGTGCTGTGATGCTGCTGCACTGTTCCCCCTACTCACTGAATTTTCAATAAGTGATGAATTGAATTTCAGCTTCCATATATGATTTAATCTGTCCTCCTTGTGGTGTCGTACTAGCAGTTATTTTAACACAGCCACCGGCAACTTTTTGTGTTAAATGATAACATGACGGGCTCCAACTCAGTTCTCTCTTCGCTCCATGTCTCTCCTCTCTTTTTCCTTTCCCTCTCTGTGCTTCTCCTCTCCAGGCGGCCAAAGACATTAAGGATAGGTATAGTACTCAGCAATCCATTGCTTCCCTTTTGTCATAGCCTCCTGTAACCAGTGAGCCATCTCATAATATAGTGTGCATGCATTCATGTAGTCACCGCACCCATTTCATAGGCAGTAAGCACGATGGAAACTTTCCACTCTTTTGTCTCTGTGTTTCCCACTCTCATCTCGAGTCTGTGCCATCCTGTGTCAGCCTCTCCCTGGATGAATGCTGCTCCCTCTCTAGCTGCGCTTTTTAAAATTAGGGTGATGAGTTCAGTGCTAGTATTTAAGAAATGTAGTTAGTGGTCTTTTCTTAGTGAGCAGTACTAGAATCACCTGTTTCTTTTATGTTGCCCCCTGGTTCAGTTGAATAATAGACCCACACTTGTTTCCACCCCATGTCTTTGTGTGTTTTTTGTGTGTCTCTTTCTCTGCAGCGTGACAATGGCTCCAGCCTTTCGCCTCTCCCTGAAAGCTAAAGCCAGTGACAACATGAGTCACTTGATGGTGGATTTCAGCCAGGAGAGGGAGATGTTGCAGGGACTCAGATTTCTCCCAGGTCTGGTCTCACTTTTATTAAGCAGACAGAAACAAAGGAGTTGCTGACTTGCACAACGTTAAAGCAGCACTCTGACTCTGCTTCTGCTTTATTTCATTTCACAGGGGAGGGTTAATGTTATTTTCCTTGGTTTCCAACTGTTTTTCTGCTCTTGGCTCTTAGTATGGTTACCTCAGGCACACTGCTGTGGCTGTGAACACACCCTAAATTGATTGGTTGGCCCTTGTAAACAGAAGGTTTAAGCAATCAGATGAAAGTTGCAGTTTTGTCCAGCTCAGAACAATCTTTTTAACACCTTCAGATCTGGAAAGGGTTATACATGCCTTTGTTACATCTAGACTAGACTACTGTATACTGGAGTTAGTCATCTCTTGCTTATTTACAGTTAGTCCAAAATGCTGCAGTCAGATTACTGACTGGGACTCAAAAGAGAGATCACTTTACACCAATGTTAGCAGCTTTGCACCCCTGTACATTACAAAATTCAGTATAAAGTGGCACTCTTTGTGTTTAAAGTCGTAACTGGCCTTGTGATGTATATGCTGCATCCATACACTCCCTCAAGATCACTGAGGTCTGCTTCTCGATCTCTTTCAATCATCCCTCGGTCAAAGCTTATCTCAAAAGTGGGTTGTGCCTTTGGAATGATGAAAATTTAAAGCATCAAATGTGTTTTTAAATCTAAACTGAAGACATCTACTCGAGTCATTCATACATACTCAAGTGCTGTAGTAATTAGTTGGTTTATGTTTCATATTTCTGGAACACATTTTTAGAAACATTGTTCTGTGTTGGTTTTTTTTGTTTTGGTCCACTTGTTTTAAGATAGTTGTTGCCAGAATTTCCTTTATAGCATTTTTGCATTTGCACTGCAGCTCTAAACCTTTCTTTAACCAATGGAGCTGCACACGAGGAAGCAATATCAGTCTCAGTTGGATCAGATGTTAAACAATCTGCCAGCTCCGTAGTGCAAAGTCCAAGTAATGTTTCACTAGGCCATACAGTAGAGCAGGTAAGATATCAGGGAAGTTTACAGCAGCTAAACTAAACAGAGTATATGGAAGCAGACTGCATAATCCTACGTGCTACATGTGGAAAAGGGCAACTCTGGGCAATGTCCTCACCTGAGCTCATGTGTAAAAATGGTTTAAGATTTGAGTTTCTGGACTGTTACACCTTGAACTGCCCCACAGCACATATAGTCTGAAACGCTTCACCTCAACCAGTTAGAAAGTCTTTTTTTTTTTTTTGGTAGATCGATTATTAGTTGTCACATGGAGGTGGTGTTAAGCGCAGTGTAGGCCCTTTTTGTTTTTCAGCTAGAACAAAACGAATGCTCTATACTTGCTGTGTGTTAAACTTCCTGCAATATGTTCCACTTACCAAAATTTTTCATATTAATAAAGTGATGTGAAAGGAGGTGCACACAGCAGTAAAACCACAGAGAAGTATCACTCCACAGCTGCCCGAGACCTCCTAACCTCTTTATTGCACCGGTGTGGTTTGACAGCTTACGTATGTAGTGTAGGTCTCAGTCTGATCTGACTCTTCTGCTTTTAGCTGTAAAGCTAAGATAAAGGTTGGTGCATGCTGCCGGTTAAACATAGAACAGAAAATGGATGAAGTCAGCAGCATAAAACAGATTAGCAGATAAATGTGGATGATGACTACAGTTAAGCGTAGAGAAGAGTGAACTTTTTGTCAGGTGTGTGCAAACACAGCATCAAATAAATAGAAATCTTTAACCATGAGGTCATGTCAGACTTGTTTTAGGATAACACTGCCCCCATGTGGTATTGAACACAGCTTTAAAATCATAATTTCTAAACTTTAATAGTTTTTGAATTATTGCCTATTTTCGTACCTTTTTGTAGTGAAACTAGACTTAAAGAGTCATGAAAGCAGATTTTGGACACCAGTTGTAACAGATAAACTCTCTTCTTTTCAGTTCCTGCTACTCCAGAGATCCAGGTGTCAGAGTGCCAGGTGTGCGACAACACAGTGACCGTAGTTTGGACCTTACCAGAGCCTGACAGCAAGATAGACCACTACATACTAGAACACCGACGCACAAATCACGAGGGTCCACCTCGCATCAGAGAGGACTACCCCTGGATGGTCGTGGAGGGGATACGAGAGTTGGAGTACACAGTCACAGGTAGGAAGAGGACTGTGTGGCATTTGCAGTTAAACATTGAGCAGATTTACTAAGTTAGGACACCTTTTGTTTTCTTTTTTTTCCCAGGTCTACGTTTTGACACCCGATACATAACGTTCAGAGTGAAAGCGTGTAACAAGGCTGTGGCGGGAGAGTTTTCTGAGCCAGTTACATTAGAAACCCACGGTGAGAATGCTCAGCACAGACTAATCTTGCTTTCATTTTCAACTCATTTTTATTTATATAGTGCCAAATCACAACAAAGAGAAGTCTCAAGGCGCTAGATTTTATTATTACTGACAAAAACTGGGGTTTTCAGTTTTCTGTGCACTAATAAAAAAAACCTTATTTCTTTCCCATTTCCAGCGTTCAATTTCAAACTGGATGCTGCTTCAGCCCACCAGAACCTGAAGGTGGAGGACTTGAGTGTAGAGTGGGACAGCAGTGGAGGAAAGATACAGGACATCCGCAAAGACAAGAACCGAACCAACTCACCAATGCATTCCCCAGCCAGGTTTGTAAACTGTTTACATGTGTTGACTGTCATTATGAATAAACGTCAGAAATATTGAAAGTTTCCACCAGCTGTCTCGTCTGTAATCAGGTCAGCCCTGATGTCTCCTAAGAGAGCACCGACCGCCCGGCCCGGCAGAGACAGGTTTACAGCAGAGTCCTACACAGTGCTGGGTACGAATTCATGAGCGAAAACAAACAGAATGTGTCTCTACAAATCCAGACCGCATCAGATTGTAGATTATAAGACATATTAGAAAGTTGTGCACATTTGCAGCAAAATGCAAAATAAAATATCCTCACCTTCCTAGGTAAGCTAGTTAGTCAGTGTAATGGATGCCATACACAAGAAAACCCTTATAAGAAATAACTGTTTCCATTTGAGATTTTTACGCACACTTGAACCAAAACTTGGCAGACTTTGCAAAGCTCACAGTTGAAGTTTTGTGCCATGTTTGCACTCTCCTAATGTGTTTTTATTTTTGCTATTTCTGCAATTTTGGATATGTCACACCTAATTTTTATGGGCCAGCTCTTCAGTAACACTTGTTTTGACACTGGGCTTATGTCTCATGACAGCTGACACTATGATTGACGCTGGCCAGCACTACTGGGAGGTCCGTTTCGACAAGGAGAGCAAGGCTTTCGCCGTGGGCATAGCCCTGCGGAGCCTCGGCCGGTTCGACCAGTTAGGGAAGAGCAGCGCTTCCTGGTGCATCCATCTGAACAACTGGCTGCAGCAGAGCCTCACAGCCAAGCACAACAACAAGGCTCGAACCCTTGATTGTCCCATCCCGAACAGCATAGGAGTCTATATCAACTATGATGAAGGTAGGATGCAAACAGTTAACAGAAAACTGATCGAGACTTTAGCAGAGATATAAAATGATGCAAATAATGCAGATAAAACAGACTTAAGACACTGTGAAGTTAATAATAATAACCGGTTTTGGACCGGTTGAAGACATAAATCTGTCGATAAGATAATACAGACTCAAACTAACTGAAAGATTTTTTAACATGTGAAGAGTTATATTATGGAAGAGTGGACATAGTGTGCCTCAGACAACTGTACTTGACAATTTAGCTACAAAAAAAGCAAGAGAACATTAAATAAAGGAACGAGAGGAGAAAATAGTTTGCATTATGTATGGATTAAAATCTGTTAGTCTTATTGTTGCATTAAAGAAAACCTCTTTTTTAAATGAAGTGTTCAATCTGATTTCCCTTCTTGTTTCTCTCCAGGTATTCTGTCTTTTTACAATGCCAAAACTAAGCAGCTGATGCACACCTTCAAAACCAAGTTTCAGCAGCCAGTTATCCCGGCATTCATGGTGAGGAAACGTTCCTTCAAAGCACCTTTTACCTAAAAGATCTCTCCATTCTTCCACACCTTCTAGTTTTTTAATTTTTATGTACTGCCCCCTGCAGGTGTGGAATGGACATTTCTCAGTAGTGACGGGCCTGCAGGTTCCCAGTGTGGTGCAGAGCGGCCAGAGGAAGAACAGCGGCACCAGCAGCTCCAACGCCAGCCTCACCTAGATCCATCCATCCTCCTAGCCAGTTGGACAGCTCCCACCTCCACCCGGCCTCAGTCACTACTGCGGATCATCTCCTCTGCCCTGACTGCAGTCGAAGTCATATCGCAGAGGAGTTGCATCACAAGAGTATGATGGTTTAAGCCTGTTCCACATGCAGTGTCTGTGTTGCATGGAGACAAACATTAGCTTTGGGAACAGGTGGGTCTTGACTCTGGCTGTTGTGATTGCTTGGGATACAGTAGGTGTAGTTTTGCTAGGTTTCCTGCCTCTGCACATTCATATAGCACTACTGCTGCTAGAGCAATGATTTAGCGCTGGCCGCTGTCCATCCTTCTGTCAGCCAAACTGTCACGCAGCCAGCTGCAGGTTCAGGGTTGTGCTCTGTCCTGTCTGCTCTCTCTCCCCCTGTGCCTTCCTGCTCATTTCCAAAAAGATGAAATCGGGTACATTAATATTTCAGAGCAAGAAATAGCTTCCTGTTTCAATTTAAAGCCATGCTAAAATATCTTGGGTTAGTGGTTATCACCTGCTGAATTTGCTTCTGCCCATCAACCATCATACAGTATATAACCCAAATAACGTGCTCCTACACATGGTTACTGAACTGAGTGCAGTTCATCAGTGAATTGCTGCCAGCAGCTAATAGATGTAAGAAATTAATACATGTTAGGAATGCTGAATTTGATTTCTTGCCCAGACATGCAGACTTAACAGTGTTTACTGCATTTCACATTGTAGTCAGGATCCACACTTTGGGTCCTTTTGCCTCCTGTTGATGTTTTGTTAGTTTTAAATCAGTGTTAACTGTGGAGGAGTCTGTCATACAGACTGAAAGTTAGAGGCAACTTCCTTCATTTTAACTCCTTGTAGTGAAGTGAGCATTCACATGTGGCTTCAGGATTTTTTGAAATGATTGTACTGTACACTCACTTAACTGCACTCTTAATGCTTGTACCTGTATATCTAATAACACCATTTCTTTTGCAGCAAAGAGTTCCCATTATGAGTAGTGCACTGCCTTTAGTCCAGAATATAACAAATAGCTAGGCAGTAGCTTGATCTAATAAATTGTATAATGAAAGTTAGTCATTTATGATTCACACAGGTCAGAAACTAAAGTGATAAACCCTGAAAACTTAGTCTGAAGTCTGTTTTTGTGCACCGCCCGACCTCCGAGAAGCATCCACGTCATGCTGTGTGCAGCACATGGTAACAGTGTGTTGCTTTGCCATGTTTCTCCCTCTATATGTGTCCCCTGAATAATGTAGCCTGCAATGCTTTAAAGAAGCGAGAATTATGTTGACTTTATTTCACATGCTGACAGATGTCACAGTTTATTGTAAATAGTTACATTTTTTCACTATAATGTATCAGTTGTTGAGGTAATAAAGGAGTGAGAGCAACTTTTGTTCTTGGATGTCTTTTTCAAAAGAGAATAAAAAAAAAAAAAAGTCAGACAAAGTTTAGACTGTATAAATGTGTAAAAACAGGAAATGGACCTGGTACAGCCCTTCATAAAACTGATCCAACTGCTGCATAGCACATACTAGATTTTGCTTGTTCACACGACCTCATGTGACAGAAGCAAGTTTTACTTCACTAAAAAATTAAAAACTATATACATTACATTCACACAGAAAATAACTAAAGGTGTCATTTCTGTTTTACCTTCACTGAGGGTTCACACCACACCAAAGACAGGCATTAATACACAAGTATATATATATGAAACTCACATCTGTAAGGCAGAGATAATATAGCCATTGGAGTTATGTTTTAAAAAAAAAAAAATTAAAAAACATTTGATCCACCAGAACAAGAAAAAAAAAAAAAAAAAAAAAAAAAACACTCAATGGCAAATGTGCAAAATATACAAGAGAAGGAGGGTGAAGATAATGTGACTTGTGCACTGCTCCTTACAGTCGATTAAATTGCTAATGAGTGTCCAAGAGAGGCAAATCAATAAAGCGTTAATCTTCTGAGAGGCTTTGCTGCCAACGAGGAGGAGCGGAGCCACACCGCGAAGCACGAAGAGGTTATTTTTGTGTGTGTTGTTTCATCTTGCAGGGACACTGACTCAGCAGCTTTGGCATATTTTCACAGATGGTTTTGAGAGGTTCCCATCAGGAACGGTCACTCCTGGTACTTTCCCTTTTGTTCCAACTTAAGTTTCAGCTCTGATAATGCTGCAAGAGGAACTGAAGCGTAAACAGAAAATATTACATTTCATTATGACAAAAAAGTGAAAATAACCATTTAGAAATGTATTAAATGTATCCAGATTTGATTAAGGCAGGTAAAGACCTACAAGTGGACCTACTCTGTTTATTAGCGTCCAAAATGCTGCTCGGCCTCAGATCCTGGTTTGTGGCAGAGGAGGCGGAAAATTTGCGAGGTACAGGAGTTGGAGGCATCAGTGGAACCTTCAAGCATTTCTTCTCTGGTTTTGATAGAGAAAAACACCAATAAATAAATGAGCCGTGAAGTGTTAAAGTGAATATTTTTGATTTTCTGAGATGGGACAGAGGGACTCACGTGGCAGCGCGTTGGGTGAGGAGTCTTTCGTCTCTTTTTTTTCCTCATTCCCTGTTTGAAGACAGACATTACTTAGAAACAGTCACGGAAAAAAATGAAGACACACCTGTTTGTGTTTGTGAAATGTAAAAGAAAAGGTCACGGATGATAGAAAGATGGGTTGACTGACGGCACAGGTGACAGCAGCTGTACTCACATTTGTCATTCAAATACCAGCTCTCTTCGACTGGGGCTGGCTCCGGTTCAGGAGATGGTGTGTTTCGAGACACTGAGAAATGGAATAAATTTTGATTATTGGAACACTTATAAAATAAGAGTAAAAGAAACAAGTACTAACTCAGCACATACAATGAGCATGGCATATTTATGTTCAGGTAAATAAAGGATAAGTGTTAAATTAATTCATTACATTTGTGGTCTTAAATCATTTCAGCTGTTAGAGTGGCCATGATATTTCATGCAGACTACGTACAGGGTTAACTGTAGTAAATCGTTTATGCACACCTGACCATTCATGTACAATATGAATTATTCATTTATGTTTTGCTTTTGAGGAATTGGATGCAGATTTAGAATTGAAAATAGATTAATGTACAGCATTATTACATTATTATAATACATATTTTTTTGTGTGTGAAAAAAAATGAAGTTTAGTCACTAGCGGATGAATTTCCTAACTGCTGACAGTGCCAAAGCAAACAAAGGTATGACCGCAGCGAAGGTCTACAAAACCGTGTAAATAGCAGCTGGATGTTTGCGTTAATGGAAAATACCTGGTTTGGGAGGAAGGACGAGTGAGACAGCATTTAGCGAGGCCTGCTGAAGACTCTTCTCTCCGTTTTCATTATCAGACGAAATATAAGCTGTTAAAAAGTTGATAGTTTACATTAGCCATGTAAACGCTGTATGGAAACCATTACAGAGGAGGAACTAGTGAATGGAATACATCAGGTTTCATACGTACAGATTTTCTTCTCATATGGTTCCTCAATGATGAGGGGAATCAAAGTGCCATCAGTCGTTTCCACTAAATAGTTTATCACATCCTGCAGTGTGGAACAGAGAACCTGCACAGAGAAAGAATGGCCCAATACAAAGTGTTTTGACTCAAACATCTACAGAACTGCACAGATAAAAACATCTCAGAGATTTCATTGCGCATCGCTGTTTGAAATTCACTTCAAAGACTGATGCGTGTCATGAGTGTGGAGAAGGAAATGCATGCATGCAACTTTGAGCACAAATGCAACTTTATACCAGCAAATCCATCATACATCGCCATGACATTTTTACTGCCATTTCCAGGAGGTCATGACACTTTATTTCAATTGCAGTTCAATAAAACCATTAAAAAACAAACATGTTCTATTAAGTGCGGCTGTGTGTGTTCTGTTTATTACCATGTGCAGCAAACTACACACAGATAAAGTTATTCACAGCAGATTTCATAAAGCAATAAAAAAAAGCAATATTTGTTCATGCTCTTATATCTCCATGGACAACAAAATATTCCTCTTAGTTACTCAGTTATTTATTTGAGGCACACGTGTATAAATCGAACCCAGAACTTGGCTTTAGTGTTAACACTCACTTGAGGATCCACATCAATGATGAAGCCCCCGTCATGTTTTCGGATCACACGGTAGTGTTTGAATACAGGACTAAAAGGAGAAAAATAAACTTTAAAAATGGAATAAAATAACAAATATTATCAGTGATGATGGATGAGTAATGAAGTAACTGAAACTGTACATTCTTTGCTATTGAACAAGCAGAACTGCAGTCCTGATTTAAAATGTTGCACAACCCAAATTCCCAAAAAAAAAAAAAAAAAAAAAGTTGGGACGCTGTGTAACATGTAAATAAAAACAGAATACAATGATTTGCAAATCTCATAAACCCATATTTTATTCACAATAAAAACACTGAAAACATGTCATAGGTTTAAACTGAGAAATCATTTTAAGAAAATAAAACGGTCATTATAAATTTGACTGCAGCAACACACCTCTAAAAAGGTTGGGACAGGCCCATGTTTACCATTGTGCATCAGCCCCTCTTCTTTTATCAACAGTCTGGAAACATCTGGACTCTTCTGCTTTGAAGCCACGCTGTAATAGCTGCAGTCCGTGGTTTAGCATACTGCAGCTATTACAAGAGCTGAAATATGCAAAGCCCTCCCTGAAGAAGATGGGAGCACGTGTTGGTCTAAAGCCTGTCTATACCTTTCAGCATTAATGGTGCCTTTCCAGATGTGCAGTCTGGTAGTTCCATAGCACTACTGCACCCCCATGCCGTCAAAGATGCAGGCGTTTGAACTGAGCACTGATAAACCAAATGAATGGTTAAGTGTGCCCAAACTTTTGACTGGTACTGTATGGCTTCCTTTTTGCATGATAGAGCTTTAACCTGCATTTGTGGACGGCACGGCGAGCTGTGCTCACGATGATTTCTGGAAGTGTTCCTGAACCTATGCAATAATTTCCATGACAGAATCATGCCTGTTTTTAATGCAGTGCTGTCTGAGGGTCAGAAGA